>NC_143560.1:64142500-64427500 GCF_054136105.1 Typopeltis vanoorti
ATCTGATTGCGTTCGTACAGCAGAATTCCTCGCAAATCTGCAGGAACAGGTGTTGAAGAACCCTGGCATTGGAATTCGGGCTTTGTTCGTGGAGTTGCTAACTGTAGTCAAGCCCTGGATAACAAGGGTAGCTAATGGTAGGCCGTATGTATGGCAGCAGGATTCGGCCCCTTGCCACACCTCTGGGAAAAGTCAAAAATGGTTGTCTGAAAATTTCTACGACTTCACCAGTCCAAATGTTTGGCCTCCAAACTCCCCAGACCTTAACCCCATGGATTATTTTGTATGGAGCGCAGTTGAAAAAGACACCAATCGTACTTCCAGTAATACAAAAGCCCAGTTAATGGATAAAATTAAAACAGTTCTTGCGGCCCTTCCCAGGGAGACTGTAGCATCAGCTTGTTCGAGGTTCCGAAGCAGAATTGAAGCTGTGATAAACATCTTTTTCATTTTCATATGTGATCATACATCCTAGGTAGATAAATGAATTCACCTGTTCTAAGATCTTGTTATCTATTACTATTTTAGTTCTTGCTGGATCTTGTCCTTTAAAGGCCATAGTTTTTGATTTTTCTCTTCTCACACCATAATCTTTGGATATCTCATTTAGATCTAAAATAGTTTTCTGTAAGTTATCTTCAGAATTTGTAATTATTATTTGGTCGTCGGCAAAAGAGGAGAGTGTTTAAATTTACTGTAGGAGAAAGTTTTTATTGTCTAAAAATACATTAATTCTACTTACTGTAACAAAAAAGTACTCAGCAGTGAAACTTTTTTTTTATCAAGGTATTTAAAAAAAGCGTTACTACTCTGGAAGACGCATAAGATTATTATTGATATTGTTATTATTTTACATATATCAATTATACCTATTGTAAAACATGTTTGTATTACAGTGTTAATTTTGTTTATATATTTTTTTGTATATATAATTGCTTTGAAGGAGAATAAATATTTAAAAAAATGTAATTTATCTGAGATACAATAAAGTGTTAAAATTTAAAAAAAAACGGATATATGATGCATGTGCAATGTAAATATTTATGGATACATACAGCGTGTACTTGTATGCAAAAAATTATTTTAAAAAAAATCGCAGTACCTGTATGCAGATTAATATATATATATTGTAAACATTATGTGTGAATAATAATAAAGTTTGATTGATTTCATTCGAAAAAAAATTATTATTATTATTATATATATATATGTAATTTATGTGAGACATAATAAAGTGTTTACAGTGTGTTAATTTATTATTACTATTATTGAAGCGCTTTTATTGTATTTCAAAAATCTGCAAGCAGGTCTATACACATAATAAATTATTATGTATCTGATAACTTTCGCCACTCCTAAAATTTAACTGTATGTTTTCAGAAATTATCGATAGGTTTCAAATTACTATCTGTTAGGGCGCCGACCAGGATGGTCCAATAGTCAGAGTATCATCTCTTCAACCAACAGGCTGTGGTTTCGAATTCTATGAGTATGGATGTTTGTGACTGATCAATTCTGTGCAGAAAGGGCGTCTGTGTCCCTATATATATATATATATATATATATATATATATAGGGATATATATAGGGATACACACACACACACAGACACACACACAAGGACACAGACGCCCTTTCTGCACAGAACTGATTATTATTAATAATAACCACAGTGATAATTTACCATGTATAATTCACAGTTACATAAGATAATTAATAATATACGTTGCAGTTCACTTTTTTCTTCAAAATTTGAGAAAGTGTGATTATACACTGTATTTACATTTACAATTAAAGTATATTCGTACTATTCCGTGCAATCATTCAGTACGAAGTAAATTCATTATTTACAAACCTTTTTATTAATATTAATGTTTTATTACATTCTGTTTTCATATATTACATAGAAATATTATTACATTATGCATGTAATATTGATATATTATATAAGATTATCACACTATATATAGTAATAGTAATCTTTTACCTAATAATTATTACATTACATCTAGTAATTTTAATAATACACCCTCTGTACAAAAAGAAACAAAACTTTTCGAAAATAGAAGAAACTAGTCGCGCCACCTGTTGTATCTTTTTGTTGTCGAAAGCGGAATCCTTCATTAGTGTTGTGTTAACTATTTATGATATTTGTTTCATTAGAAGCGGTGTTATAGTGCCAAGAGTGAAAGTGTGTTTTTGCGAAAGGTCGGAAAATGAATTTCAAACAGTGAGTTGCGATTGACTTTTATGTTAAACTTGGTAAACGTTTTACCAAAACGCATCAAATACTTCAAAAAGCATACGGTGATGAATGCTTATCCCGTAAACTTCGAGTTTACGAGTGGTTTAAGCGATTTCAGAGTGGTCGTGAGACGCTTGAGGACGACGAAAACTCGGGCCGTCCAAAAACTGGACTGAGCGAAGTCCAGTTTTTGGACGGCCCGAGAACATCCCAAAAGTGTGTGCTTTCATCAAAGAAAACCCGAAATCGTCCGTGAGATTGATTGAAGATGAATTGAGGATTCCAAAATCAACTGTGTACAACATTTTGACCGAGAGTTTGGGCCTTCGTTAATTGAATTCGCGATTTGTTCCCCACAAGTTGAACTACGACCAAAAAATGTATCGAATGAATTGAACACTGCAAGGACCTCATTAAAACCGCTCGTAAGTACTCAAACTTCCGTGAAACGATCGTTACTGGTGACGAAACGTTGTGTTTTGAGTATGAGCCCGAAACAGAGTGCTGAGTGGAGACCACCAGAAGAAGGGCATCCGAAAAAAAAGTTGCTTGGAGAAGTCAAAAGTAAAAACAATGCTGATTTGTTTCTACGATTACAATGGCATTATCCACAAAAAATTCGTTCCGCCTGGCCAAACGGTCAAAAGTTTTATCTCGAAATTTTGAAGCGATTGATAGCGAGAATTCGTATGGCATGAATATCGCGATGCAGGCAGCTGGTCACTTTTGCACGATAATGCACCATCTCATCATTCGAACATTGTGAGACAGTTTTTGAGTAAAAACCAAGTTTGTGTATTGGATCACTGGCCGTATTCGCCTGATTTAGACCCTGTGACGTCTTTCTCTTCCCCCGACTTCATTTGCCATTAAAGGAAAGCCATACAACACCATTGAAAACGTTCAAGCGGCAGTAACCACGATCCTCAACAGTATCCCAAAAACCGATATAAAACACTCATTTAAAGAATTAATTGACCATGCCAAACGCCGTATCGATGCTGAGGGAGAGTATATTGATTAAAATAAATCATTTGAATAATTATAATTGGCTTGTGTTTTATTTTCTATCAAACGTTCGGTTTCTTTTTGGACAGAGGTGTAGTATTAATTCAATTATTTTTTATTCAATAAATACTTCTTTTTTGGTTCATTTAAAATAAGGTTTAAAAATACTGAGAACATTATTTGAGTAATTAAGTATGTTTGAGTATGTGTGTGTATGTATCTTACATAAAGTAAAGGAATTGAATGGAATGATATATTAATGAATACGAGTTCCCTCCGCTTTGCTTTAATAATAATAATTTTAGATTAGATTAGATTAAATGAATAATAGGATGCTATTTATGGAATGGAAATGATATATTTATGAAAATGAGTTAGGTGCTAATATTCAGTAAATGGATGATGAGGCGGAGTAATTCACTGACTTCGAAGCCCGAGTTACCTTTTCTGAAGTCAGTGGGATTAACGATTAACTAAACTTTTTTTCTTTTTTTCTTAGCGTTTGTTACTGGTTAATATGTTTTATATGAAATATATGGTTAACTGTTGCAGTTCTAAGTGTGCTGATACAATTTTCATAGTTTGGCCTTTTTGTTCTGTAACTGTTCAAATGTGTGTGTTACCTTATAATGGCAAGTTGTTGTGAGCAAGTTATAAGATGCTCCTTCATACAAATTTCTATAACGCCTGGTTGTGTTAGTCTGTCATGCGGTACGTTTCTCTGTTATTGCGGTAAGTGTTTTTGAAATAGTGTCTTAGATTCTTTATACACAGGATTTTGTGTTTTGCCATTAGGGGTTAGGTGATTTCCTGGTTTGTACTGGGTCTCCAATGTACCGTTGAAACGATTCTTCGGTGAAGTTTTTCTAAATTTGATAAGTAGCTGTTTGTTATGTTTTTGGTAGACAGATATAGCGCACTTTCACAAATTCCATGATATATGATTTTTTTTTTACTTTAATCGGCATGATAATAATAATAAAATTTTTTTTTAAAATTAAATTATTTACTGTAAATATACAGATTCAAATTCTGAATATCAAGTAATTCTCTTTTTCTCTCAAGAAATCTGACATTCATATTTTTTATAGAAATAAAAGTAGTTAATTAACTTCTTACTTCTTAATAAGAGGTAAGAAGTTAATCTAACTTCTTACCTCTTAATATATGCAAATAATTTCTTTCTTAATTCTTTCTCAATCCTCATCTTCTACCTTTTACGGTGTCGAGGTTTCTTATTCTTGCAACCGCAACCACCGTCTCGAGGATAAGGTGGTTGGCCCTATGCCTCCTGATGTCCAATGTCTGCAGATGCGTGTGTTCACGGGGCTGGTTTACTTATTCAGGGGAACGAAAAACCGAGTTTCCTGGTGAAAAAAAAACGGGAATCGAACCCGGATCTTTCCGACCAAAGGTCTTCGTCTGTAACGACTGAACTCGGAGGCTACATGCAAATAAAAAGAATACTTTTTTTGTTTTAATAAAATATTAACAAATGCTGAATACTCATTTCTATAGATTTATTAAGAGGGTTTACACGCTATTATAATTACATCGGGCCGGTGGCGCAATGGTAGCCCATCTAATTCCCGACCAGAAGGTTGCGTGTTCGAGTTACGTCAGGCTCAAGCGGTTTGATAATGTTTTTTTCCCTTTTTTCATCCACTAATTGGTTGAGTTCATTGCAAACGAAATAAAGGTTTTTTCTAAAATGAAATAGCTCCTTTTTTCTTTTTCTAACTTTAGTATCTTTATAATCTAGATTTATGTTATGAGGATTTATGTTAAAGAAAGATTAGTAATTTGACATAACTATGTGCAGTTTTTGGAAGGTAAGGATGACATAATACTTGGATCAGGACTTGAACCAATAATAATAATAATAATATAATTTTTAATAGAATAGAATAAGTTTATTGTCATTCATATATACATATATAGAGTATTTTCAAATATATAATTCAGATTAAGTACAAATATATAAACATATATAAATTATAATAAGAATGCTGCATTTTTTTGCAGTTTCACTAATGTATTTACAACGTTATATTTACAATAGACAAAAAATATTTTTTTATAATAATGAAATAGTTTTAGAGTAAGTATGTTGATTTCTAAAATGTTTACACAATTACAATAATCATCTTTAGTGACATTCCAGCTTGTAATTTTTACAAAATTCAGCACGTAGTGCTGCATATGTGATTTTTTTCCTACATTATATTTGAATTAAAATTTTGATAATAATACTTTTTTTGCATCTATATTTACAACACGTGTTCTTCTAATATTAATAATGAAGATTGCATGGAATTTTTGAATAATGGATAATAATAATATGATAATGTCTCAGATAAATTACATACATATATTAAGTACAGAATGCTAGGGAAATATGTTATTTAAATTGCATAAATAATGATATTAACAATGTGTTTTACATCTTTTTTCACATTCATATTTACAATGGTTCAATTTTTATTAAATTATTTATAATATTTATTTGTTTCTTTGGGTGGCTTCTTCCTCGAAGCTTTCCAGAGCTTATCTGAAAAATGTTATCAGTATCTTCATTGTTATACACCTTACACCTGACTATTTTGTTACATAATCTACAGTCTTTGATTATGAGGATTACCTGTAGATGAATGACGCGGATTAATCCCACCTATTCCGAAGCTTAGGTTAGCTTTTATGAAGAGAGTGGGATTAACCTTTACTATTTATGTTGTTACTTTTTATGGATGGGATGTAAGCATTGGATGCTGGTGATTTGTGATGTGTATATTAGTGTTAATGGTATATTAACTTTGTTGGTATATTTTCCAGAGTTCGTTTTTAATGTTCTGTAGTTATCAGTGTGTTTTAAATTTCTTGGTAGTTTGTTGAGTAGCGTGGGTATCTGTGATCTCACCAAAGAACCATTTGAGTTGTTGCAGGGTGTAAGGATGTAGAGAGTTGTTGTGGGGCGTATTATACGATATGTGTTTCTGTTGTTTCGATAGGTGATGTTGAAGTAATTCCTTAGTAGTGTTATGTAGTGTTTCAGATTTTTAATGCTCAGGATTCTGTGTATCGCCATGTGCTGATCGGATATTGGTTGTTGCGTGTAAGGTGTCCAAATCACTGTTGACACAATTTTCCTATGTAATATTTCTAATTTTGTTAGGTGGCTGTTTGATGTGTTTGCATAGACTGTTATTCCGTATCTGAGTAGGGATTTCCCAGATACCGTGATATAGGAGTTTTTTTTTTATGTTAGATGGAATAATGTCTTTTACTTGGAAGAGTTTTGCTGCGATGATCCGGAGTTTGGTATGTAGGTATTCTATATGTTTTGTCCATTTAAGGTGGCAATCTATATAGAGACCAAGGTATTTTGCATGTGTTACAGGTTTGATTTCGGGACATTTGCAGGTATTTTTGTTGTTAATGAGCGGTGTGTGTGACAGTGTATCGGTGTGGGGCGCATGATTCTTGGGTTGTGTATTATCAACATCTGTGTTTTGATGCCGTTGATTCAAATTGCGTTTTGGTAGAAGTATGATTTAATTTAGGCCTTGTTGTGCTTTGCGGAGAGCCGTGTTGATGTCTGTGTGGATTGCTAGTAGTGCGGTGTCATCTGCGTACTGAAATATTTGACTTCTTATGGCCATGTTATGAACATCATTAATGTATATGTTGAATAGTGTGGGTGATAATATGTCGTCTTGAGGAACACCATGTTTTATTTGTATACCCTGGCTGTAACATGTACCTATTTTTGGTCCTTGTGTTCTGTTTGAGAGATAGTTCCTTAATCAGGTATGCGGTGTTCCTCTTATACCTATTGAGTATAGTTTGGTGAGTAGTATGTCATGTTTAAGTGTATCAAATGCTTTGGTTAAGTTAAGCAGTATAAAAAAGAAGTACATTAATGCATCAGCTGGATAAGTGCATTCTCCTCTGAAAGCGATCATAAAATGACAATCGACCGAAAAATTAATCTCCATTTCTTTTAATGTCGTTTGATTTGCCCATTCTTGTTTTGATTCACATCTGGGTGATAGCAAGTCAGTTTATTAGCTAATAGCATCTTAATAAACTGAGTATATCATTAATGCTACCAAATAGTCGAAATGTAGAGTGTTATCGCACACCGAGCGGACGTTTTGGCAATTTCTGCTTATGGAGGTTAAAAGATTGGTTAACATCAATTCCATCGGAGTTTGCACTACCGAGCAGAGAGTTAAGCAGAAGTTGGTAATACGACATGCCTTTGAATTTCCCTTCAAGAGTTTATGTATGCTTCCTTCATCTTTCCTTCGCCTTACAGTAAAATGTGAGAATGAACAAGTTTGTATACAATTAATATCTTCTGAGATAAATAACTTGCAATGAAAAAAAAAAGATTTATTAGAATTATCACTTTTTTCTTATTAAATTAAGGAAATAACGCGTTTAGAAGAATGTTTGTTTTTCACAGCCAGTTTATTAATATTAAAGAAAAATTAAGTTAATATGTTAGTTCTTTTTTTATTCCATTCATCTTAATAGTATTGCAACGTTGAAACTGTCATCTAGAATTCTTTTTATGTATTAGTTTTGAATAACCCGATTCGACATGTTTTGTAAATGTAGATAATTTATTTATTTATTATACATTTTAATATAAACTGTAAAAATTACAGTGTTTTCTGTAGAATCATCATAGATTACTTAATAGATATGGGAATAATAAATGCTTGTCCCCTCTTATTCGTAGAGAAAATAAGTCATATGGGTTTTACAACTGCTGATGGGAGGAGAGATTTGAATTTTTCTCCATTTCAACTCTCCCCTCCTCACCCCATCGGTCTTGCTGCTCTTCTTTGTGGGCTGGATTCTAGTCTCTTATCATTTTATGATTCTGTTATATCATTATACCCCAACACGTGTTTCATTCTGATCTTACAACTTTTCATTATTTTATTGATTTCTATAATACGTTGCCTCTAATGTTTTCATTTTTTATTTTATCCACTCTGATTCTGCCACTTTTTTGAAGCGGTTCACGCGACGTCTGCTTCATCGGCAATATTCTTATTTCCAGAGTATGGCATAGTATTATTAACAGTGATAATTATTAGACAAATAGCGCTTCTAACAGTAGCGCATTTGGAAGGAGTGCACGAGATGAATCCTTCTGGCGGAAAAGATCTGAATTTGAATGATGTGGGTAAACTTTATAACGACTTTATATCCAACTGAAAATACGTTACTCGGTATCATGCATAGATAGCGGGAAGTTTTCGTTCTTTCTCCCCAGAAATTCGAGTGTTTTCTCCCTCCGCAAGAAAATAAGCTAATTACTCCGGAACAAGAATTATTTACAAACATATCAGACCGTGGGAATATGGACTAGTCATCCTTATTCCATTGGACTTGACTTCGAATGGATACATAGTATAGGGTGGGCTTGTGCGAAAGTGTAAACCATGATGACGAATCCGTGAGCGAATACCTAAATTGTGAAAACAGCTCCTTCTGGAGGATCTTAGCGCTTCGGTCGAGTTGTTGGTGCTCATCACATTGTTTGTTAGGATTGTCGAAAACACAGTAATAATCAAACTAACATCCCGCTATTGCCTTACGCATTTTCTGAAATCCACCATTCGCTTTTGTAACTGAATATTTCTGAACTTAAAACGAGTTTATTTTCACCTTCTCATGATCCACGTGACTGTGACCTTAATGCCACCTTACGGTAGCTGGTCAGCGAACGTTAGAGAACAAAGTATTCCTTTATTTCCGACAGGTGTGGCTTTATAGCTAACGAAAACGTCACTCTTTTGCTGTCCCTGCCAGTAAAGAAATTGAAGGTCCTGCAGCCGACACACAGCTATATTTAACTCGCTGTTTGCCTCGTGCACGGTGAAATCTCTTATCGGTATGGGAAAACCGCAAGGGAAATGACGTCACGAAAGACAACCCTGTTTTAGCTTGCGTTAGAGATTTGGGTAAGTCTTCTAAATCCAATTCTTTTATTTCTTTCTTCTTATCCTATAGCAGAAATAAGACACACTACAAACGTCCAAGGAACTTTTGTCATCACGGAATTCCTCAACAGGTTTATCTCAAAGCAGATTACATCTCTTCTTATTGCGTGTTGCATTTTGGATGATGCAGAATCCGTTTTCCATTACTCATAGCCCAATAGTCTTAAAGATTTCAGATTTCACGGTAGTTGTCTACAGAATTGCTGTTTCAGTAGGTATATTGTGTAAATGTTTTCAGTGCGAGTGAATTTTTTTTTTTTGATAAAGGAGTACCGAGTCCCATAAAGATTCTCCCCTACAATTACTGTATGTATGCCAGTTACTTCAGTATTTTAAATTGAGCAATTGAATTATTAGAAATATAAAAAGGAAAAGCATTTACTATATTTGGGTCCTGGATGTGGTGAGGTTTTTCTTCTCCTCTCCGACCACTCCGATATGTTTCAAGGATCTTTAGCCTCTTGACCAGGAATGAAGGTATGCCGAAACTGCTTTCGATACTTTCGAAAACAAGCCCGACTAGTAGGTCATTGTTACTTAATTCTCTTGTTATTCTTCTATAGCGTTTATTTATTTTAGTATGCCGTATTTAACAATTCTGAATAACCTACTTCTATGCGGTGATCTGTTTGCTGAACAAAATAGACACATAATCTCTGTTTTTTTTTTTTGAAGCTTCAAAATATAATACAAAGTAACTGAGTATAGTATTGAGTCGAAATATTCACTCATTATCTCAATTAGCTTAGCCTTGTTGCCACAGGCGCTCGTATTTTTTAAAATTCGCTATCATCGAATGCATAATTCATACATATTATGGATGTGGAGTCGATGTACGAAACACGGCCAGTACCGCGCACGATTTTCAGTGGATTAGTGTTTTGTGTTTATATATATTTTTAGTGCAATGCTTACTTGACTTCATTTACTCAGGATTATTTATTCAAAGTAAGGAAAATTCAGAGATATTTTAATGATTTAAAGAATCAGTGGACAAAAGCTTTAAAATTGGTACCTTCCCAATCTGGAGCGTATGGTTAGAGGAGTATTTTTATGGAATTTCGTGCTTCTTTAGAGATACTGATAGATATTTTCTTAAAGCCTTTTCAGCAAAAAATAAATAAGTCTCTAGTGTGATAAAATTCTCATTGGTTTCTCAAAGAAACAGTGTCTAGCAGTGGTTATTCTGTTTAATTTCGTGATTGTTCAAAAAGATCACTCCTTTGTATGAGATCATAAAGTAGTTAGCGAGGCGACTCGCGCTGTAGTCAGTTACACGGGATCTCTGTTCGTACTTTTGTTTCACGGAAGTCCGGAAATGGAAAAATAATTAAACGTTAAATAACAACGTTTCTTTTCACTGTCGTTATCGAAAATGAAAGTGGTGAGTGCGGATCTCGACGATTGCATGAGAAAATTATGTTTCATTACTCACAGTACGTATTACGTAGATTATGGGTGTAAATTCTGCTTTCGGCAGGATATTATTACGCCTCTTTCATCACACACCTACAATTTCATGTTCGGTTCGGCTAGCGCGTTTAATCATATACATGTGGACAGTAATTTTCTGTGTAATTGGGTTGTCCTTCCCTCAGCGCCTGAACTATCGGGATGGCAGAAGAGCGAGAGAGAGAGAGAGACTACTATTGCATTCACGGTTCCCCATTTTTCATTATTGTGTCATTGAGCAGTATCAACAGTTTCATGAACAACGTGCCGGAAGATTTTCTTTTTTTTTTTTTGTGTGTGTGTGTGTGTCCACTTATGAAGTTTGCTGTAATGGATTGTTTGTTTTACAGATACACTGAAAAAAGTGTGAGGAATTTAGTTGTTGCCACGGCTCCTTAATTCAATAATGCAGTATACTAATGGCTGCTGGTATTATCTTACTGTTCAACCTTCTAAGACATATTATGTCATTTCCGTCTGTTTCTTCATATATACTCGTATGTTTGGGATGTTTCTTGCCACTTATATCTCTATATATGTAATAAAAAAGTGAGTTCCTTTTGAAGCAACAACAGACGGATAGAACATAATGTTTCTATGCTAACAGTAGTTTCCACTTTTATCAAATCTGCGGTAAGAGATGTGCGCTGTTTCAAACGTTCCATCCCATCGTGTGAGGTCCGTCTTACTTCCCACATTTCTTTTGAAATGGGAAGAAATAACGAAACGCGATATTTTAGCGCATCCACTAGATACTAATTCTTTGCAAAAATCTTTTCTTTTTTGTTTTGATTAAAACACTTGACTTTATATTTTAATATACGAATAATTAAAATCCAGTATAACTGCATACCAGCACGATCAGAAGAAAAAACTTTGAGCACTCTAGTGAATAACACATTACAGTATTTGCGTACTTTGCTTAGTGATGACTTCATCTAATCCCGATTTTGAAATTTGAAAACTGGCATCCTCATACGGTTACAACTTTGGAGTAGTAACACGATGCTATTCTAGATACTGCATTCATCCATTTTTTAGATCTAGTATCGCATATCGGAGAAAGTTATCCCTAGAATCTCCATTTGATTTGCATTTTCATTTGCGGTCATTATTCTTTCTGGACTTCGATAACTTCTCTGACTTTTATTTTTTTTTAAATTTTATTTCTGAACAGTGAGATTATATTCTCATTTACTAGAATGCTATATAATTTTCACCATGGTTCCATTACCCTTGAGTATATTTTATTTATTTTTCTAACGAGTTCTCCTTTGAATAATATTGTTGATGTCAGACACCTTCTTGGTAATTCATACCATAACTTCCTGCAAGTTTATTGTATTACAGAACGCTATTTACCATCCATTCCCCAGCGAGTGTCTTTTGGTACAATAACAGTGCCAAATGGGATAACTCCAGTGACTTCTCCTACTTTTTTATGATCCGTTGTCAGTATCCTCCGGATCTAATGAGTTTTGACAGGATCGAAATCTATTATAATTCAGCTTAATTTCTAACCACTCTCCAAGCTTTCGTTCTCCAACAAGTAAGTCAAGAAAGTCCAAGTGAGTCAAGTCCTTCAAGTTCTCCAACAAGTAAGTCAAGAAAAATAATTCAACATATTAAACGTTGATTGAGACAAAACTCCAGTTTCACACGTATTATAAACTTCATCATCTCGCATAAAAAAAATAATAAATAATTAAAAATTAATGAATCTACATCTGACTTTTGTAAGGGTCAAATTAAGAAAAATTGTCTCTTATGTCAACCTTTTTTTCTGGATCCTTGCAAGAGACATGAATGCAACTTCTGTTATTTTACATTTACACTTCTCTCTCATTCAGATGATAACATCGTCGAATGAAGACCTTCTATAATTCCAGCAAATATGACTACAGAAAATTCCATCAACCTACTATAACAAGAACAACTCTGAGCTTTGAGCTTCCTCTTGTCTTTCGTTAGTGAAAAAAAAAAAAAAATTGAATATCTTGGATAATAAATCATGATCCTGATGCCATTCCCTCTCAGCTGTACTCAAAACCTATACTCTGGAATTACATTTATCGTATATCGTATTTACAGTCTCTCTCTCTCTCTCTCTTACTGTCCGATGGAAACATGCTATAGTCAACCCGTTTCACTAACAGCCACTTCTTTGTCATTTGGAGGCGCACCAACTAATTAGGAATCAGCAATATGGATTCTATTCCTTTATATTCGCGGCAGATTTTATATTCGCTATAGGATTTTATGTCAAAATCCTATAAGTATAGGATTTTATTTATGTCAACACACACAATTAAGTCTAGCAGGTACAGAAGTTGTGTTTTGACCCTTCCCTCCAAAAAAAAAAAAAAAAATCTATCCTTGTGATATTTCCCAGATGATAAACCAGCTGTTTCTTAGTAAATTATACACGTCATGAACTTTTAACGGGTTGCATATCTAAGCTTCGACGTTAGAACTGCTGACTGTCAACCCTTGCATTCTGCTTATAGTGCTTGCCTAGTTCTCCGCGGCTTCCTTCTCTTTTGATCTGTTGAAAACAAAAAAAATCCACCTTGTTAGGAACTCTTTCACAAGCTAGTACGAAGTAAAATTATAATCGCAATTGGTTTCGTGAATAGCCAATCATATTCTACGACAGATATATTAAAAAGCTCGTAACGATGACACAAATGTCGCAACTTATTTGGAGGCTATGTCCAAAAACTGTTTTAAGGATTCTTTTATTTGTATATTCTACATTTTCATAGCAATATCGTACCATAACACTGTTACTCTGTAGGCTGGGTGGATAGCACTCTGCAGCTAATAGAGCCGTTTCGAATTTCACTCTGGATACAGATGTTTGTAAATTTCTTTAGATGGTAGATGACTTTTATTATTACCTACGAGGGTGGTCTTGAAAGTTCTCGGCTCGACCATAGATGGCAACACTATCGGCAAGATTTTTTTTTCTAAGTTGGTACATCTGTCATAAGCATCCATGTGAAGTTGCAAGTCATTCTATCAAGTAGTTTGTTTTATACAGCTGTCTGAAGCAAAAGTGTTGTCTGTATCTCTTGAAATGGATAAAATTGAGTATCTTGCGGCTACAAAATTCTTTGTTAAAGAAGATTTAACGCTAAAAGAAATTCATTCGAAGTTCATAAGAAGTTATGGGCACTCTTCGCCTTCGTTTTCGACAATTAAGAAATGCGCTACCGAGTTTACACGTGGCCGTACCAGCCTTTAAGGTAATTCGCGTGAAGGACGTCCAAAAAGTGTAACAACACCAGAAATCATTGATCAAGTGCACGATATGATATTGGATGACCGGCGAGTCAAAGTGCGTGAAATTTCGAAATATCCTACCTGTTTAAAAGAAGGTGTAGGATATATTTTGCATGAAGCATATGAAAAAGCTTTGCGCAAGATGGATGCCTCGATTGCTCACAGCAGATCAAAACGCACTCGCATGAAAATCTCTGAACAGTGCTTGGAACGCTTTAACAAGAATAAAACTGATTTCGTGCGTCGATTTATTACTATGGATGAGACTTGGATTCACCATTCCACATCAGAATCCAAACAGCAGTCAAAACAGTGGACAGAAGCCGGTTGTTCAGCGCCAAAGAAAACAAAGTTGGTTCCCATCAGCAGGAAAGGTCATGGCATCGGTGTTTTGGAATGCTAAATTAATTTTGTTTATTAATTATCTGAAAAGGGGTAATTATTCTAATCTTTTAACCAGACTAGACGAAAAAATTCATGAGAAAAGACCCAGTTTGCAGAAGAAAAAAATCATCTTTCATCAGGACAATGCACCTGCCCACAAAGGTGTTTTGGCAATGGCAAAATTAAGGGATCTGCACTATGAATTGTTGGAACATTCACCCTATTCCCCAGATTTGGCTCCCTCTGACTTCTGTCTCTTCCCAAAACTAAAATTCTTCCTTGCTTTTTCGAATGAACAGGTGATTGCAGCTGTAGAGGGGTATTTTGCAGATCTTACTGAGAACCACTGCAGCCCACAGGGACGGGTTAATAGCGCTGGAGCATTGCTGGAATAAATGTATTAGTCTTAAGGGAGATTATGTTGAAAAATAAAAATAATTTTGAAATTAGAAATTCGTTTTTTCATTGTTAGGCCGTGAAGCAACTTTTCAGATCCCCTTCGTATTCTGAAACCATCACCTTGCTTATACTGGCTCACATATCCCTTAGCTCATCCTTTCATAGGCGTAATTGTAAATTGCTTTGGCACATAAAAAGTTTTGCAAAAGTTTTTTTATTTACTTTCGTTACTTGTTAAGATGTTATCAGATTCAATTTAACCAGTTAAAAATTGTGATTTGTTATCTGGGTTTGCGGTCTTTTTTATGTTTTAGATTATCTGATTTTTCTATCTCCGTTTAAGATAAAACTTTATATCAGTAATTATATTTGCTGCTAATTTTAATTAGCATCGATTCGAAATGTTGTGGGTGGTAGTTCATACACGCTGTTACTATCTGCAGTCTGTTTATACTGAAATTTAATGCACCAAGTTCTCGGATTCACGTTGCTGCAGTTAAGTTGACATATATATCATTTTCAGAAAATTATTTTATATAAAAATAACATAGGGTGGAAGAAAAAAGAAGTTATTAAAGGCAATACTGTTTTCATTTTTTTTTCGGTTTTTGTGCATTCTAGCTTTTACATCCATCCAACGTTTAATTAGCGACATTCGGAACTAATAAAAGCGAATGATCAAACTTTGAGCGCTATTTTATTTTCAGAGTAGTTTCATTATCGGTCAAGGTTAAACAAATCTCTGACCAAGGCAGTGAATGTTATTGGAGAAAAATATGTCCTTCACTATTTTATGATTTAAAGAACATTTTTCCCCATGAATTTCAACTTGGTAGTTCATGTTTCTAATGGAATTCAAGCCAAAGATGATGATGACGATGATAATGATAATAATAATAATATTTTTTATTACATATTATACGTACATTACATGCATTTGATTATATACGATACATATTTGATTACATATTTTTCTTTTAAAAAATCCAATCCTTTTTCTATTATTAAAATTATGATTACGTATTACAACACATAACATTTCATATTTACAACAGATTTAATTCTATTTTTTGTAACAATGAAATTCGTACAGATTTTTTTTCTTATATTTACAAGTTTGATTTTATAGTATATTTAAGCATGGTAACTACAGCACTTAAATGTGATATATGGATCTGGATTTTTTTCCCTTTTTTTTTATTGATCTTGGATGAGATGTAATTTCTCAGCTTTCATCCTCGAAGATTATTTGTTAAGCTTATCTGAGGATAACACCAGTTAGTTATTATTTATTGGTTTGTTTGCTGTGTTGGGAAGTAGACTGATGTTTAATAAGTTTGATTTCCACTGCAGCCTTTGATTGAGAAATTCGCGACGCACACTCACACTCAATAACATGGAATGTCTTGATGCATCGCTGAACTGGAAGCCTGAACGAAAATATTGTATTTCATTAAGTTTGTATGGTATTTAGGGTGCGTGTTTCTTGTTCATAATATGTCTTTAGAGCTCTTTTCAGGCTATTGTAGTTTGTACGATTTCTGTATTCAAAAGGTAATTTGTTATCATATCTGGGATGTAGAAGTTTCGCGTGGTCTCTCCGTAGTGGTTATTGTATTTATATGTGATATAATTAGTTGTCTGAGGTCTTGCTATACGGTATGTATAACAAGTTGTTCTGACTGTCCTGTAGTTGGCATCGAAATAATGTTCTAGCAAAGCTGCATAGTGACATAAGTGTTTTGCTGTCAGTATTTTGTGTTCTGACATTGCAGCATTTATAAAGTCGATATTGTCTCTTTGTTTCCAAAAGATCAGTTTTATCATTTTGTATTGTAACGACATTAATCTATTTAGTTTGTAGGGTGCACAGAAAGCATACGGTGTTATAGCGTATCTTAGTATATTTTGGCATAGTGCTTTGTATATTAGTGTTTTTAGGCGTGTGGGAACTATGTCTTTTAACCTGTAGAGTTTGCCACTTATTGTTCTTAGTTTGTTGTGCAGATGGTTTATGTGGCTATTCCAGTTCATATCTCCATCGAAGTAAATTCCAAGGTATCATATTGTTTCAACCTGAGTGATTGTAGTGGTTTTGCTGTTATGTGTGTTTTTTATGTTGGAAAGTGGATGTTGGATGGTTATATATTTCTTATCAGCTGGTCGAGTCAGTGGATTTCTGAATATCATTAATTTTGTATTTTCTGAGTTTAGGTGTATGGAGTTTTTGGTGAGCCAGTCTGTGATCAGATTTATGTCATGTTGCATATTTGTTTGGGCTATGATTGCGTTATTATGGATGGATATTATTGCTGTATCGTCTACGTATTGGAGTGTCTTACCTTTGAGGGATAGCTGATTAATGTCGTGTGTGTAAATGGTGTGTAGAGTTGGGGAGAGTACAGCTCCCTGTGACACTCTGCAGGTTACTTGTAGCTCTCTACTTCGGTTTGACCCAATACGTGTGATATGTTTTCTATTTTGATGGTAGTTTGTAAACCACCTGTGCAGAGGCCCATCTATTCCAACATGCCTCAGCTTTTCTAATAAGGGTTGATGCGTGAGTGTATCAAATTGTTTAGTTAGATCAATAGACTACCACGGCAATTTTGTTTTTGTCTAAGGCGGTATTAATTATCTGTAAAGTTTTCAAAGAGAAATATTATTCCCTTATTTTTCTGAAAACCGTATTGTGTTTTGGGGATAATATGAAAGTTCTCTGTATATGCTGTGAGTTTCTTTAGTACGATCCGCTCCATAATTTGATTGATAATTAGTAATGTTGCTGTGGGTCTGTAATTGCTGATTAAATTTCTTTTTCCATGTTTGTATATGAGTGTGATTATGGAGGTCTTTAGCATACTTGGTATCTTTCCTGTTTTAAATATTTTATTTATTTATTTTAGTAGGATAGTACTTAAGCTAGTTGCATATTGCTTGATATCATTAGTTCTTATATTATCAATTCTTGGGCCTTTGTTTGTTTGATTTGATGTATTACAAAGAGAAGTTCTGCTTCTTTTATGGTTGGGAACCATAATGTCTGTTTTGATTGTGGTCCAGGTGGAGGATCACGTTTTGTGATTAGGGGAATATTTCTGTGCAGTTCTTGGATGGAGTCTGCAAAGTATTGGTTAATGTCATTTGCTAGTTGTTGGATAAGTTTTGCGTCTTTCATGAAGCTGTATTTTATGGTTTCAGAGGCGGTGGTGTTGGGAGCGCAATCTAGCATCTCATTGATCAGATGCCAAGTTTGTTTCATGTTGTTTTGTGAAGAGGTTAATTTGTCTCTGTCGTAGTTTCTTTTTGCATTTCTTATTTATATTGTAAGGCGATTCGTTGTTGTCTTATATTCAGTTTTTAAAGCTGCGTTAATTGGATATCGCTTTAATTCTTTTCATAGAGCGTCCTTTCTGTGGATTATAGTATTATCCAAGGATTTTGGGTTCTTGAACGAATTTTGACTTTCTTTGCAGCTTTCTTATATATTTCCTCCAGTGTGAGTTTAATGTTGTTGTTGCATAAGATATCTGCTGAATCTAATGCCATATGTTTTCCCAGTCGGTTTTTATTATTTCGTGGTTGACTATTTCTTCGTCTATTATTGTTTTGTGTTGCTTTTCATTTGTGGGGCATTACATGGATATTGTCTTAGTGTACAGGTTTAGAGCCGTGAAGTAATGATCTGCTACTTTGCACTTTATGACTGATGCAGTGTAACTGTTTGGTGGTGCTCGGATGTTTATATGATCTAGGCAGAAAGCAGTGATATTATTTCTGAATATTTCTTCTCTACTACATGATGTTATTATTGGTATTAAATTATACATGGATAGCGTGTCTAGGTATTGTACAGTGTTGTTCTGGTTTACGTTTACAATATTTATGTTTATGTCGATTAGTATTCGGTTGAGCATATATCTTGGCGTGAAAGCCAGAAACTGAATTCGTGCAAGAATTTTATCATGTTTAAGTTTGGTGGCCTGTAAATAGCATTTAGTATTATGGGATGCTCTCTATTGGTGGTATTAGTGATTTCGATGTAAAGGGTTTCAGCACACTCAAACTGATAGACAGTTTCTTTTGCTATTAATTTATGTTCGATAAATATTAATATTCCACCCCCTCTTTTTGTTTGGCGGCTTGATTTATGTTGTTGGAAGCCTGGAATTTGGAAAGCAGTCGCTTCGTCATTAGTTATGGACACTTCTGTTAGGACCAATATATCAATTACACCGGTGTAATTCCTTAGATAAGCCTGTAACAATAACCAATGTTTTCGGATGCTTCTGATATTATGTAAGATTGAGAGTCCTCTCGCTTGTACTGTGAGTCGTTTCCATTCATGAAGCGAATCAAACGTACAATTGCTGACGTATTCTGGTTACATTACATCTATCTGATGGTTCACATTCATTTTTGTTGTGTTGAGGTCTTCTTTTTGACCTAATTGGAGGCTTTTGTTTCACTCTGGTAGCCTCCAATTAGGTCAAAAAGAAGACCTCAACACAACAAAAATGAATGTGAACCATCAGATAGATGTATTGATGTTGGAAGCCTGGGTTGAGGTCTTCTTTTTTACCTAATTGGAGGCTTTTGTTTCACTCTAGTAGCCTATATATGTCTGCCGAGCTTTTTATTTGTATAGACTCTGAAGTTTGTGACTTTCTCAAGAATATCTTGCCGTCTTTGATCCATAAAAATTGATAATTTTTTTCTGTTTTTGCTTTTCTTGCTTGGTACAACAGATTCTGAATGAATGGTGTTAAATACTCAGATAGAAAGATTGGTGTATTGTCTTGCAATGCGTTTAAGTCCTTGGAATCTGGTTTTTTCAGTCTGCTGGCATTTATGAGATTGTCTCTTGTGGACTTGCTTGTCAGACGAACTATGAATGGTGCGGGTCGTGGCAAGCCTTGTTTTTTGTTCTTCCTGGGAATTCGATTTATGGTCTGAATATTATTATGCTGTAGGGGGAGATGTCAATTGAATGGCCTAACTTTAAAACTATGCTTCTGAGATTTTCTATGGATGCAGTTTCTGGTTTTCCAGAAACTGCATCCATGTAGTTTTAGGGAATTAAGTTCTTGAATGGAGTTCGGATGTGTCTTTCATCACTTTGTGTTGCCTGTAAGTTAGTACGTTAAAGCTGATTTTAATGTCTTTTACCGTTTGTGAGACTTCTTCGGCTGTTGAATTATTATATTTAGCAAACTTTTCATATTCGCTATTTTTTTTGTTATTTATTTATTCTGTTTATCAATGATGTTCTTGGACAAGATCTACTAAGCTGGCTTTTATATTCTCTAAATCTTTTTCTAGTAATAAATTTACGGAATTCAAATTATTCTTTGTTCTCTCTGCAGTATAGCCACTTCCATTCCTCTCATTTGGCATTGGATTTTCTGAAATTCCGGAACATGTAAAGTGAAGATTCCTAAGGCATTTCTTGCAGGTTATATGACTTCCATCGGACGATAAATCCTTCAGGCATTTGTTGCACTTCATGACTCGCCTTTCTTCCCTTGAGCAACTGTAAAGATGGCGACGTCCTTTGTTCCATGCTCGTTACTGACCACGGTGAACTCTGTTCAATTTTCAGGACACTGAAAATTTGTATTCCACTTGGCCGATTTCGGTGAATTATATATCACTGTCTTCAGCGTGACAAGAAGAATTACTTTATGACACCTTTAAATTAAAAACAGGAGATAGAACCACTTTAAAACTATAAAAAACGGGAGCAGCGATACCACCATGTAAAAGTTTGTAAAAGTTTTCTCTGGGTGAGCTTGTGCAGCTCTTTCAGTTTATAATAAGGCTTGTCTTTAAAAATGTGTTGAATATATTATAAACATCTAAAACCAAGACTTTTTTTTGAACGAATAATGGATATAGTAAGCCAAACTGGATTATTTAGGACGTAACTCATTAGAGATGTAAAGGAAATAATAATAATAAAAACACCATGTTTTGCCGCTTGAAATTGGGTAAGTTTGGCAAATGGGCTTAATAAGATTGGTACTATAATAATTAAAATATCCAAGATTTCTATTATTATTTTCTTCTTCTACGGTTCTTAACGGGCCTACAACCATCCAAGATATCCTTGGATTTCGTAACGATGACTTCAGGTTAAGGTGCCTATAAGTATACTTTATATGTAAACTGGATGTGTTCTTCTGGCCGAGAGGCCTGTATGCGAGATGAAAAATCCGAGTTTTCATATCTGATCGGCTGTTTGTAAAAGTCTGCTCTGGCAAGCTTGTGTAGCTCTTTCAATTTATAATAAGGCTTGTCTTTAAAACATGTGTTGAATATCTTGTAAACATCTATAACTAAGTTTTTTTTGAACGAATAATGGATATAGTAAGCCAAACTGGATTATTAAAGAAGTAACTCATTAGAGATGTAATGAAAAAAATAATTTCCTACCTCTACCTGTAGAATAAAATAGCTTGTTGCAAACTGTTGAATACGTAATTTTCAGTGACGATTATCGTGGGAAGTTTTCGGATAATGTAAAAAAATTCAGGAATAAATTTACTATGTTTGCTGAAACATGATAATTCTGGAGCGCTATGATTGTTGTCTAGAAACTAACGATGTTTTCCTTCGAATTTTATTCTGAAAGTATGAATAAAAAAATCTGTTTTGTGTTTTCAGTCCAGTTTGTTGGTGTTTTGCAGAATTGAAAAACAGCATTTTCCTAAAACTCTTAAGGATGTCCTTAAAAAAAAAAAAAAAAAAAAAAAAACTTCAGGTCTCTTTCCCAGTCAAGTGGCGACATAGACTGACGGAGACATGCTTAATATAAAATCAGGCTTATAGCAGAAGGAAAAATGTACTTGTGCAAATGAAGTCTTAAATCACATTGAGGAAGAGAAAGGAATAAGGAGGAAGGAATCCTCATTCATTGCAATCTGACTTTAGTTATCCTAGACAAAAATAAAATGAATATGGTTGCTGGAATGGGTGCATAATTTAACTCTTCCAAACGAATGCACACGAAGATTTGGCTAGTTTGGAATGATACTGAAGAGATGGCATTTCATTTAATTCTGCAAAGCAAGCAAAACAAACCGGTCACACGCAATTAGCAGGCACACAAATAATAAAATAGCTTCGCTTTAGTTTATTAGTTGCTTTGGCCGTAATTCCAAACGGTAACAAGAGTGATAATAGATGAATCGTGTGCACCCTTCGAAGATTCCAAGTCTGTGAAAGGATATAATTGATTTTGGATTTGTTCCTTTCAGTTTTTACTGCTTTTACTGCTAGTCTCGATTCAGATCGCTAACCTTACTGTATAATTTTTAGTACACTGTAGTTAATTAACCATTCATAATTTTTCATTTATTTATTTCTGCGGCAAATAGAATTTGTTTCAACACTTGAGCATGAAATGATGACTAGATATTCTTTTGATAGTCAGGGAGAGTGAATTGAGCTGAATTTTGAGTCTGAAACGTTGATGAAATTTATGTTAATCCCATTTAATTTTGGTGTATTACTGAATTTTTAAGCAGTCCACTAGGTTTGCAGTAGACAACTTATATATCCACATGTTGGTAGGTCTGTTAGTAGTTCATTGAGTATATTTAAGCCAGGAGACATTTAAAAAGAAAGCTGAAAGAGACTACATAGGAGTGAATACGCATATGAAAGGGTAATACTAGTATCTAATCACTGACGGCATCATTAAATGCCAACCGAATTTTTTCTTTCAATATAGCATCGCTGTGATTTGACTTGAAGTTGCGAAAACCGTGTTTGTTTTTAGAACGGAGTTTCGATTTTTTTTACATGTATTTTATCATAATTCAGAGACGTTTCCAAAAATAAAATAACAGCACATTGAATTAAAAACATATTTCTGGTCAGATGTAAATTGATGAAGCTAGCAATTGTCTGTTTCCTCGTATGACCACGCGGTTTGCGTTACATGTGAACTGTATTGCCTGATCAGCAGTTTCAAGATGGCAGGACAACTAAAACATGGACATACTTTAGAAGTGCTCTGTAAAATCAGATTTCTACAGGTTAAGAAGAGTAATACATCCACCAACAGCAATTCATCACCATTTGGTAGAAGTGTACGGAGCAGGTCATGTCATCGAAATAGAACTGCATTATATATATACCGCCTTTCTATAATATTGCCTTTCTAATGGAAGTTCTGAGAGGGTTTACTTCATCTTTTTTGCAAATAGGAAGTGTAAATAATGGGCGGTTCCTTAAGTTCTTTATAAAAGGAGTCCTAAATTATCTGCTACACAGTCCTAATCGTACACCTATATATTTCTGTATCTCTTTGGAGCACCTGGTTGGCAAGTGGTTGGCACTAAAGGGAACCTGGTTGGCAAGCGATAAGAGCATGCCATCGTTTACTGGTTAAGATACAATGCTTTGTTGCCGATTTCCAATGAGATAGTTGCCTTGCTGCCAATACGGGGCGAATGCTGAAACATTTTTCGAGAATATGTGGAAGAGTGATTTGTACCGAAGTCGAGTTATTTGTCATTCACGAATCTATGTCAGAATGGAGTCTTTCGTATAAGTGTTACTTGTTATCGTATTTATTTTGAAACATTCTTGTAATATATTTTCAGAATTACCACGGGATTGGTAAAATACAACGTAATTGTAAAAGACAATAAATGATTGGATCCGAAATTACTTTGTCGGATATAGAATATTTGAAATAAGTATTGGGAGAGCACTGTATTCAAGAAAAATCTAAATTGCAAAAAGCACAATAGGCTCCAGTTATACTTTTCCAAACTGCTCAACATACTATCCATCTGAATACATACTGAGTCTTTTGGACTTTTTCCTTCAATACGACCATCAGTCCGTTATATCATTGTCGAACATAGTGGGTTGGTCTGCACGTGGCATTTCATTTTGTTCAAAAGTGTTCTGTTGGACTTAGGGACTCGTTGCAGGTATTGGACTTAGGGACTCATGTCCCGTGTCATCTTACTCAAATCATGTCGCAATAACACATGCAGTATTGTTCAGCATTGCTGTGTTGAAAGGGACAAAAATCTTTCCCGTGAAATTGACACAGTGTAGAAAGTATTGCAGCATTTATACCTGTACAGGATCGCCAGAAGTAATAGGGTAGGCGGAAATCCGCATTTAAGCAGAAAAAATCTGATTCGCCATGATTCAAATATTCTATTACTGGGGATTCTGATATCCGCATTCAAAGTGTCGGTCGACGAATGGTGGTTTTTACATATTATCCTTCGTAGAACCCTACGGTCATGTTCGGTGAGTGTGGTGAATCGTAATGGGTAGCACTTGCAGTTGACTCCCTGCGCTTCCATCTCACTATAGTATCACTGATTGTTGAGCTGGGATGGCCCAATTTGTCTAACTGATAGACCTGCAACATGACATTCTATCACAACACCTCTTTCAAACTCCGTCAGTTCTCTTCTCGTAGCTATTTCACCCGGACACAGTTGCACTGACTCGGGAGCATCATATTCCTCCAATTTATATCTACAAATACTTACCTCGTTACATGACACGATGCACCTTGCCCATGGGGGTGTCCGTTGAGTTCTTTGCAATCAGTGTATGTGTGTGTGTGTCCATGCAATATTTGTAAAATTATTGTTAAGATAACAGTTGTATTTACTTATAAACTTTCTTATATTTTTAAATTATCATGTACCTAAAACTCGTATGTTAATTTGGTAGTATTAGAACGTTCATATCCATTAATTTTTCCCGGTAACAGACTGGATTAGCCTCGTCTGGGGAAGCTGTCAACTGTTTTAATTTATATTTAAATAGAAATTAAGGAATTTCCAGTACGGTATGGATGCTTTAAGTTGACAATCCCTGCACGCATTGAAACTTTTATGTCATTTTTACATGCCTGTCGCTCATGTTCAATTCAATGGTAGCATTTCGAACTGAACTGTCATTGCGCTTGGAAATTAACCTTGCAGAGGTATCTAGTGCGAATTATCTCTTAACGATGAATATGAGTAAGGGCAAAGTGACACCTCTCTCTCTCTCTCTCTCTCTCTCTCTCTAACGCGCGCGCGCGCGCGCGCGCGTGTGTGTGTGTGTGTGTGTGTGTGTAAATGAGAGCTGTGCTTGGAGCCAAATAAAGTATCATCATCTGTGTTTGTTTCCGGTGTTAGGTAACCATATATTGGTGATTCAATATTAAAATTTGCGCTTTCCGAGGGAGTCAATACTTCTAGTTTCCCGGGGTCGAATATTAAAAATATGACAAACTTAACTGAAAAACAAAAAAGAAAAGTAAAAGAGATGGTAGTTTAGGTAGGTACTAATAATTTAAGTAGTGACAAATATAGTAATAGAGAAGATATGAGAGCTCTGTTGGAAGAAGCGAGAAAGAAATGTGAAAAAGTAAAAATTGTAGGATTGCTACTCTGATATGACAGTACCGAGTTAAGAAGGAGGGCAACGATTTCACCCGCAGGCTGTCTAGAAGAAATGGATGCGAGTTTTTCTATATGTGTAGAGTGAGTATGACGGCAGAAAAGACATGCATAAGAGGGATGGCCTGCACTTGAAGTCATTTGGCATCCGGAGCCTGGAAAAATTACTTCTTGACATGAGACCTAATGGAGAGAGTTAGGGACACTTGATCATCAAGGAAGGAATGGGAAAAATGTGTGAAAGTTCAGCTATGGTATGCAAACATGATAAAGATTATAAATATCTTCGAACATGGTTATGTATGTGATGAAGAGGTGGAAAAATATGCTTTGGGTTCGGACCTTTTGAGTATGTCTGGGGAGGGAAAAGAGAAAGTTCTAGAACAATATCAAATAGATTGCATATCTAACTATAAGAATATGCTAGGTGGTAATTTATTGTTTATACACACCCAGGAACATCAGAAACAAAGGGGTCGAGTTCGTTGCTTTATTGAATATGATGTGGCCTAAGATTGTTGGCATTCGTGAAACCTGGCTATCAGAATCAGATATAGTAACTGGGATCGTGTAATGGGTATACTATTTTTAGGAATGACAGAAGAGATAGAAGAGGAGGAGGAGTACTACTACTAATATCAGATGACTTAAGTTCAGTTAGGGTAGAAACGCAAGAAAACAATGATGGTAACAATGTCCCATGTAGCGGTGAGTTTGAGTATATATGGTGTGAAGTGTAGACTAACAGAATGAAATATATGGCGGAGTGTTGCTACACACCCTGCAGCTCAGTTGCAGGGGACAACGAAATGCACCAATTTAGCCTTATGTATATCAAACGAGTGATCGTTATGGGTAACTTAAATTTTCCAAACACATTGATTGGGTACAAGAGAAATCTCATGATACGAAAGAAGAGAAATTTATCTAATTGTTGCGCAACAACTTTCTCAAGCAGCATGTAAAAGAAAGAATCGAGATCAAAGAGTGTTGTATTTGCTCATAGCGTCATTAGGGGTCTTTATTAAGAATATGGCTATTTTACCACAAGTTGGTGACAGTGATCATGCGGTTCTTTCTTGGGAAGTATCTAATTGTATTGAAGCTCCGATTAAAACAGGCTACATGCTTAACTACAAAGCTGAAAATTACGATCAACTTAGGAGAATACTATATTTGGTTCCATGGTATCAGAATGGGAAAATGTCAGCAATGCATGGGAATCTTTGAAAAAACGCTTAAATGAGGTGGTATCTGAATATATCCCTAGTGTTCGAAGAATAAATAGGTTGGGAGTGAAATGGATGCGCAACTTCATTAAACAAGGAAACCCACAAGAAGAAGATGATGTGGAAAAAATATCGTGAGAATAAAAGTGATAGGAGTTATGAAATATATAAACCTCAGGCTTATCATTGGTGGATAGGAATTTGAAGAGCAAAGGTCACATAGCAAATTTGCAAATACAACTCAGAGGATAATTGCAATATTGAAGTGAACCTTGACATATAAGGATAAGGAAGTTAGTTTGCCTCTTTATGAGGCACTGATAAGACCACACCTAGATTATTGTGCGCAGATTTGGTCTTCTGGATTCCAAGGAGATAAAGAAGCGGTGGAAAGAGTGCAGAGAAGAGTTATAAAGAAGATTATATCCGGATTATGGGATTTAGAGTATGAGGACAGATTGCGAGTATATGGATTACATACTCCGGTTAACAGAAAGAGGGGATGATATGACAGAGGTCTATAAACTTTTGAATGGGTATTATAGGATAGCATCTGATGAAATGTTTCGTTATAAGGAAGGTGGGAAGAGAACACGGGGGTATTTAAGTTTGTTCAAGTCAAGTTCAGTCAAGAAAAGGGTAAGAGCTAGCTTTTTCTCTCACAGAGCAGTGAGTGAGTAGAACAGTTTGCCTTTAGGAGTAGTGTGTATATCTAGTTAAATTCATGAATTTAAGGGAAGGTATAATAGCTGGTTTGGGTGATTTATAGCCACCCTTAATGAGTCCTTGACTCCCTGGAGGTCTCAGATAATAATAATAATATTAATAATATTTTTTATTAAAAAGTTTTTTTTTTATTGATCTCTCAAATATTTACATGTATACAATTATCATCTTGAGTAAAATTTCAGTATATTATTTTACAATGTTCAGCACTAAGTGCTACATATAATGAAATTTCAATAATAATGATGATAACATAGTTTTTTTTGCTATCTTTCAAAATAACAATCGCAGTAATAATTTACAATTATTACTGCGATTAAAGGTGATGTTGAAGTAATTCCTTGTTAATGTCATGTAGCGTTTCAAGTTTTTAATGTTCAGAATTCAATGTGGCGCCATGTGCTGGTCGGATATTGGTTGTTGTGTGCAAGGTGTCCAAATCACTGTTGACACAATTTTCCTGTGTAATGTTTCTAATTTTGTTAGGTGGCTATTTGATGTGTTTGCATAGACTGTTATTCCCTATCTGAGTAGGGATTCTCATATACCATGATATAGGAGTTTTTGTATGTTGGATGGAATAATGTCTTTTACTTGGAAGAGTTTTGCTGCGATGATCCGGAGTTTGGTGTATGTAGGTATTCTATATGTTTTGTCCATTTAAGGTGGCAATCTATATAGAGACCAAGGTATTTTGCATGTGTTACAGGTTTGATTTTCGGGACATTTGCAGGTGTTTTTGTTGTTAATGCAGCGGTATGTGTGACAGTGTATCGATAGTGGTGCGGGGCGCATGATTCTTGGGTTGTGTATTATCAACATCTGTGTTTTGATGCCGTTGATTCAAATTGCGTTTTGGTAGAAGTATGATTTAATTTAGGCCTTGTTGTGCTTTGCGGAGAGCCGTGTTGATGTCTGTGTGGATTGCTAGTAGTGCTGTGTCATCTGTGTACTGAAATATTTGACTTCTTATGGCCATGTTATGAACATCATTAATGTATATGTTGAATAGTGTGGGTGATAATATGTCGTCTTGAGGAACACCATGTTTTATTTGTATACCCTGGCTGTAACATGTACCTATTTTTGTTACTTGTGTTCTGTTTGAGAGGTAGTTCCTTAACCAAGTATGCCGTGTTCCTCTTATACCTATTGAGTATAGTTTGGTGAGTAGTATGTCATGTTCAAGTGTATCAAATGCTTTGGTTAAGTCAAGCAGCATAAGGACGGCGTACTTGTTTTTGTAGAGAGCTTTGTTTTCTATTAATTCTTTTCTATTAAATGTTTTCTATTAAATCACTTTAATTCTATTAAAGTGATGGTGCTTTTTGTTTTCTGAAAGCCGTGTTGGTGAGATGATATTGTACTTCTGTAAATAGTTCTGTAGTCTGGTGTGTGTGTTATTTTTTTTTAGAATTTTTGAGATGACTGGTAGGGTAGCTATTGGTCTGTAGTTCTGAGTATAGTTTCTTTTACCATGTTTGTATATTGACGTAATTATTGCAGTTTTTAATTGTTGTGGAATAATGCCTGTGTTGAATATTATGTTCACAAGTCTGAAAAGCATTGGATTTATTTGTTTAAAGTGTGTTATAAGGTCTGTGAATCTTATTTTGTATATTGCTGGAGTGGTCTTTGGTTTTAGTTGTAGGATTGCTTCTTTCTGTTCCTGTTTTGTTACGGGTGGAAAATACATCGTTTGTTGTTGACTTTGTGTCGGTAGCTTTTTGTTGATCGTTGGTAGAGTGTCTTTTTTGAGTTGTGTGAGATTGTTTGTGAAGGAATAATAATAATAATAATAATAATAATAATAATAATAATATTATTACATTGATGTTGTTAATTTAATTCTACTCATGTAAGAATGTGAGAGAAATTTTACGACGATAACCATTTATTGGTAGTTGCTGAACTTACACACACACACACACACACACACACACACACACACACACACACACACACACACACACACACACACACACACACGAGAGAGTGGTAAGAATTACGACCACAACACCTAAGGATTTCATTTTGGTGTATCATATCACTTAACTGCGTGTGTTTTCCTTCTTTTATCGGTTGGATTGTTTTACAAGATGAAAAACACGAATTTTCCGGAATAACTCAAGTTAGTAACTGATTGGAACTGGAGTCTTTCAAGCCGAAACGCTAACAGCCTTGTATGTGTGTGTTAGAGAGAAAGATAGATAGAGAGAGAGAGAGCGATTTGTAATATGGTACTGAGTAACATGTTATGATATCGACAGCATGTTACTTGTCGATATGCCCTTCGTTGGAATTAACGAATAGCTGCCATTCGTTATTAGTAAGTGTTTCCCTCTAATACCGTTTTGAATGCTGGGTTGAGTTTTATGGAGAAATTAATACCACAAGATATCAATATATTATCTTTACTTATTACTGATATTCTCATTTTCTACAATTAGAATTATTATTCTCATTTAAGAAACGTTAATTTAACCTTGCTTGAAAAGGCCTAGAAAATTATTGCCATCTCAATGTTATTCATACTCAGGTCTTTTTCACTCAGCCGCGGTGTTTTGTTAGATTTTACCACGTTTGTGTATTTGTAGGAAAGTGACTGAGACCTTTAGAAAATTAAGAATGTACTTAAGGGTTTTTATTTTTATTTTTTGAGACTTGTGAATTGGAGGAGATGAATTCAGAGACAGAAATTTGTCTCCTCTCTCTCTTTCGAAAACCCAGGTGAAACGTTTCCTGTCAGTGTGGTACATGTGATGTTTCAGCGAGTTGGCGGAACAAAGTACCGCATTGAGCACATTAGTAGAGGCAGGTGAAATGGATACTTTTTCTCAGGAGAATAGAAAATGCGAGCTCTTTTAGGTATACCCTTGCATAGTGACGGCGGGTCAAAGCAAATGATGGAAGGTTTCTTGATCTTAAAAAAAGCTAGGAGAAAACGAAAAGTACGCCATGAAAAATAAAATCTGCTAACGACTGCATTTTTTCTAGATACATAAGAGAAATTATATTATGTTTGAAGTAAACGGAGAACTTTCTGTATCATTCTTACAGAGAGAGATATATAGTAGTCATTCATTCAGTCAATATAACAATCAGATATAATAAGAAATCACAGTTCCTAAAATGCCTAACGATTAATTATAGCTGGGCGAATAGAAAATACACCCTCTTTTCTTGCTTGCTCTTCAGTACTTGAAAGATAATGTACATTCCATATGGTTGATTACTGAAAGCGTATCACTGGTTTCCCCCCACCTTTCGATACAGCAGGCTAGTTTTGGTATTCTTGAAGCATTTCGACTACTTCATTATATCTTTTCAAGCGTAATATCACTCAAATGCTTTTTTTGAGTGATTCAAGTCAATTGTTTCAAGTTAAATGATGTATGGGACAGTTTTCACTTTTACTTAATTGGATCACTGACTACCTTTGCTGCCTCTTGAATGTTCTGTACAAAACTTAATACAGAATTTCGCGGTAATTTACCAATTCAGCTTATAATGCAAACTTTTTGAAGATAATTATATAATAGCACAGGTTTTTTCCTAGCTTTTGGTCTCCTATCCCTAACTCCTTCAAAAATGTTACAGAACTTCGGTCTCTTCAAACTTCAAGGCTCACTCTCCGCTATAAAGTTACAAATTTAAAACAAAAACAAGTAGTTTCGCCTTTAATTACCAGAAATTTTCTATTTTTACTGTTATGCGTAATACGTGATATACAAATCTACTATATTTTTAAACCACAAGAGAACTCTACAATCGTATTCCTTTTGCAATTCGATAAATTTTGCAGTTCGATAAAAAAGGATAAAAACTGTCTTTTGAAATTTTCAGTGGTTTATAAGTTTTCAGAAGTAACTTAAGGTGTTCATGTCGTGCTAAGTTGTATTGTTTATAATCTGAAAAAGTCAGAATTTTTTGATAAAATGCTTTAACTATTTAGACTTCTTTGTGACTGGACATCATTCTGCATATATCCTCTTTTTTACTGTCACAGTATTGTCCTGCCTTCCTCCCCCAAACAAAACTTTGCTGACTTGATAATCTTATTTATTGACTTAGTCGATGTTAGAGAGAGAGAGAGAGCGAGAGAGAGAGAGAGAGAGAGAACAGTGAATTACCGTAGTTCTAATCTTTTTTTTTTTTGCTAATTATCAAGCATTCATTTGAATCTCATAAATAAATTGCTACCGTGATACCGAGATTTAATAAGGATTTAAATTAAAAATACAGAAATAATTTCGAAAATAAACCAAAATAAGGCACTTCAAGTTTATTTAAATTCTTATCTGCTTATTCGGCTAAAAGTGACCTGAACAAAATTAGAATTTCTGATCCAAAATGGGCTATGAATCTGTGTTAAGTAAACAGTTTGAATCGACCTCCCTAATTTCATGATGATGGCAAAGATTAAAAAGAGTATTTCGAAATATTAAGGACATCATATGCATTAAAACGAATAAAGGGAAGGGGGAATTTTTACGAAAAATCCCTCGAGCAGGTATTTCTTTCACGAGTTTTGTAGTTTTTTTTTCTTCCATAGGCTTCGTCTAAAGTTCGTTAACTGTAGGATTCGGAAACTTGAATTCACAGAAAAAAATGAGTTACAAGCGATCTCAGCTACTTTGCCAGGCTGATTTAAATGAATCGGAGAAATGTTTTTCATAGCTGCCATGTTGATCAACGTTGCCACAGAGTCCATAAAATATCAAACCAGAAACGTTTTACATAATATTATTAAATCAGTTTCAAAACCCATTTAAGTATGAATTTGGAAGCAAATCGAAAAGGTTATCGAAATTATAAAAATATAATTTTAGACTTGAGAATGTGTTAATAGATAAGCGAATCCATATTAATTAGATTACATATTTACGACAGTATGTATTATTTTATATTATTGGCATAATATTCTTCTTGAATATTATGTCAAGAATATTTTGTGAAAGAAATACCTGCACCTGTACAATTGTTTAGTTGTATAAATTAGCGCGAGGATAACATTGGCTTGAGTAAATTATCGGTCAGTCGTTTTTCGACTTGGTTAGTCATTGTTTTAGGTATTTAAAGAAATTAAAACATCGAAACTAATTAAATTTAGAGTAGTATTGACATGACATTTATTCGATTTTTAGTCAGTTTTCTATTTTTATTTGAAATATTACTGAAAATTACGGCTCCCCCCCATATTACTGTAAATTATTTTCCTCCCCAAGTTTAATCAACCTAACATGAGTAGAAGACGGTGATGATCAGTTCTTTTTCTCTAGTTTTCTCCTCTAAAAACATCTTTATGCCTTGAAGTAGTGCTGAAAATAACAAGTCATAGACATGAAAGTTTTTAGGTACTTTTTAATGATCGCAGATCGTTTTTTTCCCTTAGAAGAGAAGGCGATTTCCTTCTTTGTAGAAGTTACCATATTCTTCTTTTAGACATTCCTAAGTAAGGCTAATGTTATTCAGGGTTCTTAAAGCTCTCTTTTCATCATCGTTCTGTCGTATCGAATTCTCTCCCCCCTGAGAAGGTATGCATTTTCCTCCAGACAAGTCTATTCTCATTGGTAGCCTGTATTAACTCTTAGCTCTAGATTTGTGTCGTTAAATTCATTCCTTTCGTAAACAGCATTGTGTATTCAATTTTCGCCTTCATAAAGAGAGTACTCAGATTAATTACGACACCACTTCTCTGAACATACATCTATTTGGGTCTCAAAACATATGCAAGTAGTTTTAACTGGCTGTTTGTTAATGACACAAACTAGGCTGGGGACAGAGGTAAAAATAGATGAAGAGAGAGAGACGAAATGCTGAAAAGAAAGAGAAAACATCTAACAAATGGTTGGTTATGTAACACTGCAAAGACTGTGTAGAAGGGAGGTTATGCTGCCACCAGAGAGAGACATGTGACATTGATCGATATCTCAAGTTTGTCGAAGATGCGCTCTTTTCGTACATTAAGTGTTACTTATCTTATTTCGTCCGTTAAACTGTCGCCCCGACTGCTAACGCAACACCGCATCCGTCGATTTCTAAAGAATTGAACTCCGTTGTTGGAAGTTAGAGGATTTGCCTGCTTCTTTTTTCCTCTCTCTTTTTTTTCTTCTGGGATTGTGGAGAAATAGCCGGTCATGCACTCACGCACACACACATACACACACACACACACACACACACACACACACGCGCGCGCGCGCGCGCGCACACACACACACAGACTCGTGGTAGAGTTGCTACTGCTCTTTCAACCTGTGGTTGCTTAGCAACAGGCAAGCGTCAGGAAGCTTGGCGTGGAGGAAGCTTTCCGTTGTGCAATTGTGTGACGCAGACCCACTGACATCCCGGGCAACAGGTGACAGTTTGTATTGTAGTCAGTGGCCAGCGTCCTTTTTGCAGGAGTGCATTTCTTGGGGTTATTAAATTGTTAACATCATGAGCCAAAGTCTCCACTAGTGGTAAATGGAGACACTTTTCTCCTTCGTGTTTGGATGACGCCCGTAATCCCAGGTAAGCATCCCGTTTATCCCGTCACTACTGCCATATGGTATCCTGAAACTTGTTTCTCTCTCTCTGAATGCATAATGATAGTGATATCATAAATCTCGCATTCTGCAAAGAGCAAAGTCATATTTTGTAATCTTTCGTAGAAACTTCGTTTTGCTCTGTGAAAAGAACCATGAGACTTTTGCATGATGCCTTTCATGCTGTAAATTCTCTTTAAAGTGACGGAACGTTTTGCATATACGAAATGCTGAAAAATACTGGGAGCTGTTTCTTCAAAATGAAATAACGCTATTTATAAAATGAGAAAAGTAAGTAACGAAGCTAAAATATTCATCGAACTTTTAAACCTTTTCCTAAATATTATTTTAAACATTTTAAAAACTCATTGAAGTGTTCTTTTTCAGATATATCCTTTTTTAATCTTTACTGAAAAAATGACATCAGAATGTATCAATAGATCATTATTATAAAATCCTTTCTCATTTGAGATCACTCTGGCAAGGATGGAAAATCTGTAGAAACGTGGAAATTAACTTCAGAGCCCCATAATGCTTCTCGGCCTGCGTTTTTACATCTGGAGAACAAAAACATATCCGAAAGTATTGGCTTGACTTGATGACATATGGTTTACTTTAGAATTGTTCTCATAATTTCATTAACGGTGTACTAAAACTGTGTTATGGCAAAACTAATTATGAACAAGTTTGCTATAAAGCAGAAATGAACTGTAACGGTTTGGTTAAAAAAGAAAGCGCTACAAATGTTTAAAAAGTAGAGCATTTAATTACCGATGTGCACTTTTTATATGGTCACGGCCATGTTGTCTTTATAGAGTATTTTGCAAGTTTTTTTTTTTTTTTTTTAATTTTATACGCAAGCAAAACCTTTATTGAAAGTGACAGAAAAATAATGCAGTGGCCGTATAAAAACATTTTAACCGAAGGCGAGTTAGCTGATCTCATACAGAAGCGACAAAGTTTCCCTCTTATGGAATCTTAGATTGTCCATATCGACAAGAGGATACATAGAATTTTCGGACACAGTGCATTTGCCTCAGCATAATCTAAACAGCCAACCAGCATTTTATTAAAGCGATGACAATAACGCTATTTATTTACCCAACATAGCGCTAACTGCAAGAATTGTGTCGAAACTAATAACTGTCAAACGAAGCGGGTACCGCAATCATAGGGCAGGAATAACTATATTCTGCTTGCGCCACAGTGCGACTCTAACATATTTTAAATAACATCTGAGCTTGTGATGCAATTTTTTGTGGGCAATAAAAAAATCGCTTCCTCCTCTTATCTTATAAGGCATGTTAAACTTTCTGCGTGTGTTATTTAGCTTAAAATACTGAACGTAACAAGCCTATTATTATAATAACTTACGTTTAATATTTTAGCCATAAATCTTCAAGAAATCATCACCTTTTTTTTTGGGCCAAACTAAAGTTGTATTTGTTACCTTTTATCATCACTGAGTTTCTCCTTCGAGATCTAGGAAGATCCAAGCAGATATGAAATTGATCTCACTTTTAATTATAGTGGTTTACTATACCACTCGATTTGATTTTTAATTTCAAATCGTGGCCATTTGTGCTGAAGTTCGCAAGCTACTAGCTGGGAAAGCTATCGCTCTATGCAAAGTTCTGTTTCAAAAAAAACAACACCTTGAATGGTTTTGCTTGGTATTATAAAGACACATTCTTATCCACGTTTTGGCTAAAAACATTGAACACTTTAAGTGTTGCACTGTTTTTGTTTATTCACGCGACGGGCAGTATCAGGGATTAAAGCACTACTCGGGCAGATTTGTAATTTCCAACTTAGGTGCAAGTTTCCGAAATGCAATTTGAAGGAAAAATAATTCCCCATTATTAGTTTATATAATTGGTACTATTTTAATGGTAATGTTGTTATCATTTAAATCTTAAAATGCATATTATACGCAAAACTTCAAGTACTGCACACAGATGTTCCTTACGATACAAACCTTAAAAGCTGTAATGTATGTTTTTATTTTTTATATTGAGACAATCCCACCGGAACTGATAGCATGTTAGAACCGCGAAGAACAGCTTAAATAAAACGGAGACTTTTCTCTCTACTCTTCTTTAACCAAGAACCAAAATAAATATATTAAGTTCTCAATGTCTCTAAGAAACAATAGAAAACATCTACAAGATAAAATGTTTCAGGAATATCTTTGTCACAGGGATTCGAATCTACAGTCTATTCGCAAAAAAAAAAAAAAAAAGGTATCCAACTCGACCAGTGCTTCCCAAACTTATGGATTTAAAGGCCCCCTTGGAAAAATTAAAATATTTCAAGGCCCCCCATTGAAAAAAAAATCGTAATATAGACATATATTATTATATTATTTATATTATTTATATTATTTATATTCAATACAAAACATACACAGCGAATATTGCAAAAATCAAATGAAAATGTTACATTTTTAGCATCTTACCATACACATTTGACATGGCATGCGATATTATAGGACATAGCACACTTAGTCTTAAAACATTTTAAATTTGTTTTGATTAATTCATGGCCTCCCTCAACAAAACTAATGGTTCCCAAGAGGGCCGCGGCCCACAGTTTGGGAAGCGCTGCACTAGACTACTCAGGCCAGCAAATTACTCGCGGAGATATTAATGCACAGTTAGCGGATATCACTCGTAATCAGTTCTCCGACTAAGAATGGCTTATAAAAAAGCGTTTCTTTTGCTAATTGTCTTGAATAAATTAGTACTTTTATATTGATTAATGTTGCTGCTGGTTTTTACGTTGAAAAATACCACGTCTTTTTAAACTGGGGTGCCATGTTTGCCTCGCCAAACTGATGGAATCGCACTCTGCTAAATTGCTTGGGTTCGATGAATAATTCATCTGCACTATCGTACTACTGTTTATATTAAACAAGACAAATTTCTATATACTCAGAAAGACATATTGCTTGACTGCTATGAGTTATAAAATTCTGCTTTATGCTAGGTTCACACTATTTGCTTAGAATTAGCCAGATATGTGGTTTAGTGGTAAGAGTCACCACTTTTCTACAGAAAGGGTTGCCGGTTTGAACTTAGCGTAAGGCACAAGGTTTGTATAACTCACAATGGTCAAGCAGTCTCTTCCTGAGCGTATAGGGCAGGGGTTCTCAACCTTTTTGTTTCCTAGAGCACATTCTAAAATACCGGTAGGGCGACGGGCGCCATCTATGTTTTCAAGCAAATTTTTTGAATTCTTTTGTTAAATGAATACGTACAAAGTTTACATTATAATCAAATGTTTTATTACTTAAAAGTTTACATTATATTGATCTTTGGCATTGCATTTCATTGGCCAGTGCTTCATAATTAGGAGAATATGATGATATTCCAGTTCTTAAACTGGAATGAACAACTTCGAATGCGCGTCTACTTTACATTGTATGCGTTTAATACTTGTCATATGTCATTAACGCATGCGTCATATAGCATGCCATGAATTGTTGCGTGATTATTTCAAACTATACGCACACGGTTGAACAGCGGCGGGCACACACAAATTGGTCAACGGGCGCCATGGTGCCCGCGGGCATAGGGTTGGGAACCCCTGGTATAGGGATTTCTCTTTTTTAATGCGATACGATGATTGATGAATCACTAAAATAATCCAAGAGGTTTGTGTCATTAAATCACTCTCGCTCCTTAGAAATTTCAGCATTACACTTCTAGCTGAATATAGGATATTGGGAATCCAAGTAGAAGAGACGTGGATTTAATGTCCATAAGAAAAGAAACAAAGTTAATTAATATTAATATGTCCATATTGCTAATATGAATTTTCTTTCCAAAAAACTTTTATTCAAGTTTCTTCACATATAAAAGTTTTTTTTGAAAAGAAAATTCATATTAGCGATGTGGATATATTAATATTAATTAACTTTGTTTCTTTTTTATTAATTAGCGTTCTGAGGAATTTTGATTCATCAAGTTCTATATATATATAGCAAGATTTGATTGCTACATCGACTTCGATAGCATAGCCCGATGAAATGAAGTATAGCCCGATGAATATCTAATTAGTGTCTGACCATACTTTACCTGATATGTGTTTAAACACAACTCCTGAAATAATGAAACGTAGCGTGGTGGTATCTTTTTACTGTGTTAACGGAATCGTTTGCAAATCATACGGGTTTTAAGATTTGTTGTTGTCGGCGTATGGGATTCCCCCAATTTTCCTCATCTGCCCCTTAGGACTAGTTGAGCCCTCAAATGAGGATTTTTAAGTATGTATTTTTTGACTGTAAATCTGTGTATGTTCAAGGGGCCGGTTTGCCTATTTTGAGAGACGAGAAGCCCGAGTTTCCGGGTGAAAAACCCCTACCTCCTTATGAGACCTGCTAACTCACATTTAGTTGAAAGAGACCGGATAAAGGTTCCTCACGTCGTGGACGGGAAGAGAACCCAGGTCTTTTCGACCAAAGGACTTCTTCTATACAGAACTTAGCTACGGAGACTCTAGTTTCAATTTGTTAAGTTACTATAACAGTTTGAAACTAGACAATAGAATTCACTTGAGGGCATCTCAAAAGAAATGAAAAAAAAAAAAAAAAAGAAGACTGGAAATTTTGAGCTTTTCTGGCAAAGCCTCTTGCATAAGACAAAAATCGAAACACAAGGAAATAATTATTTTATGTGACATTTGATCTGAATCCTTACCATTATATAAAGCATATTTTGACCAAACATTGGCACAGTAAGTATGAAGATGATCGAAAGAAGTACAAGAAAAATGATAATTTTTTTTACCTTTCTCTGATGTTAGTTGTCCAATGTTATCCGATATAGAAACAGGCTGCTAATTTTAGAAAGGATTTCAATAAAATTTCATCACTATTTGATTACTTTTTTATATTTTTAAAGCTAGTTAGGGTTAAGAGTTCTACGTACTTTCTTAAGGAATAAAAGGTGGTAATGGATTTATTATATATTTATTCATATTTTGAAAGTTTTCAGTTTTTGCGTAAGCAAAAAGAAAAATGAAACCTAGTTCATTAAAATCGTCTAGCTACCATGATTCTGGCGGTAATTCAGAAAGAGAGAATTGCTATTTTTTTGATAAATATTTCTAACTAGAACAGCTTTAGTGCTTTAGTAGTCCATGCAAGCCGAATGTAGTTTGAGAGAATTTTATTTCAGAATAAATTAAGGAGGTATGAGATTAAAGGACATCTTTATGTTTTGCTTAGATACGTATATTCTTAAATGCAAGATAGCCATAGGATTCTTGGATGGTTTATTAAAATATCTTGTAAACAAATGGACGATCTCCATTGGATCAACATCTCAACATATCCCACTTGGATATGTTGAGATGTGATATTAAGTTGTAATCATTGAGTTACATTGTGAGTTCGCTTTCATACATGTTAAATGTCCAGTAATAGTGTCCAATTCTTTACATGAATTACGTACGGAAATTCACAACTTGAGTAATAATCTATTTACAAATAAGTTAACAGTATATTTTATCTCAATGTATCGCTCAAATGATTTGCATATCCACTGAAAGAGTATATGCAAATAATTTGAGCGAAATGTTAATTTTGTATTAAAAACTTTATTCTTCATAGTTATTACTGCATACGATTCTTTGTAAGAAATATGGTCTATCATCTCTGTAACGACTATGAAGTAAATCAATTGAACATAATGTGAGCATCGCTAGCATAGCGTGTTAGCTGTGATGATGCAGGACAGAGAATGACAATCGTTTTTCCTGTGTGAATTGCCTTCTCTTACTTATATTGACACGAGATTTACCATGTACAAAATTATCTGTACCTCAATTTCATGCTCCCCGAAACGAAAGATAAAATGGCAGACAGAACAAAAACAAATGCGCTTTTCTTTCAATGAAACTTGTTTAAAAGGAATACAAGAATAATGATGTAACTTCTGGCGTTATAATATAAAAAGATATTAATTTGTTTTTCTCTTTTTCCTTTTTTTAAGAATGAGAACAGAAATTCTACTTTATTATTGTATTTTTCAGTTAACCACTGATAATTCCACCACATTTGGCTGGGTAACCAAATATAACACTGATCTATAGATTTTATAAGTTTTGATAAAGTATGATTGTCAAACGTGCATGCGACACGTTATGTTGGCGCGCTACCAAAATACGTAATGAACGTAAATTTCGTATTCGGAATGAACTTTTATGTTTTGAAAGATTGGCTACGTAACATACAGAAATCATTAAATTGTGAATCTGTGTTTGTAAGCAAAGAAAGGATTGACTAATACAGTCAAATCTCAATTTAATTTTTTTCCTACACTAAATTGAGGAAACCAGTAAACTGGAGAGGTAAGACACTGCCAGTGTCTAATTAGAGTGGGCACCGAAGTCAAGTATTGCGGTTTGGTTGGGTGTGGTTGGAATTATGGCCAAAATAATTAGGTTATGAAGTCATTATACTATGGTTGTTAACTGCATTTCTACGGTTAGTTTTTACTATTGTGAGGAATGAAATAGGTGAATTTCCAGAGGAAAAATTCTGTTATTCCCGTGTGAAACTAACTCGCCTTCAGTTGAAAAGTCCTTATAACTCGCGTTCTAGATAGGATTCAAACCAAGGTCTTTCAACCTAAAGGCAAATATAGCATCGCCGTTGTGATTGTGCTATGGAGGCACTTCGAAAGCCAAGCAGAGACACACTTCTTATTAGTGATTGCAGTGTAATTTGGTTTTTTATTTTTTTATGTTTCAATCCCCATGCATGAGGGGCGCAAGACCTATAAAGCGACAGTGCAGTATGTAGACAAATGATTAGAAAGAGAGAGAGAGAGAGAGAGAGAGAGAGAGAGAGAGAGAGAGAGAGAGAGAGAGAGAAGAAGAAGAAGTTGCTCTTTGGGGAAAAGGGTACAGGGAAGTACCCTTTTCCCCAAAGTTTAAAAGGACAGAGGTACAGTATATGGAAGGAAGAGAATGAGGAGTTTGAATTTGGCGCTGAACCCTATTGTGGATGTTAACCAGCAGCTGCCCAGGTTTGTGCATGATTAGAGGAAAGTGGAGGAATGGTGGGGACCAGTTCATTGGAGCAGCATCCCTAGAAATACCTATTCAAAAGACATAATGCCGATCCACAGCGTTTGTCGGAAAGCGAGAGGATGCCATCGAGAGAAGAATAATCTGTTATTGTTCTCTTCTGAATATAATACGCCACTCCGATTTTTAATGGGGCAAATTTTTAATGACCATCAAGGACTATCATTTCAAATATATATAAAAAATATAATTTATTGTGTGATACGACAGGGCACTTGATAAGACCATCGTGCTTTTGTATTGACTAAAGAAGATAATTTTCATTAAAATTTCTCTTTTTTAAAGACAAACTATAATTTATCATATCCGGACTTTTGTAAAAAAAACGTAACAACATTTTTTAATGAAGATTTTTTTTAAAAATACATTATTTTAATAATAATTATTAAATATTGCGCAAACTTGTAATTTTGGTAGGAAATTCGGAAAATAGTATCCTCTTTGTATAATTTGGTCACACCGGCTAATTGGAGCCTTCTTGAAAGTGGGGGAGAAAATACATTTATGCTCGGTTTTTGTGCATTTAACTATAATGGTTTCTTATGATAGTATTCAGAGTTGGTAATGCTTTATCATAGTTCTTGTTACTATATGAATAATATGAAAATACTTATATGTATTTCAATTTTATTATTTTTCGATTTATTACATCATTATGATATTAAGGAAATTTTGACATATTGTCTGATGCATTGTTGGCACATGCTAACCAGTAAATTATTTTCTGTACTTTTCGATTTTTTCATAGCTAAGTAATCATCTTTTAACTTTGGAAATCATCATACTTATGTACAAACAATGATTGTTTTGTCAATAACTTCTTTCGTTTTGAACAGATCTGTAATGTTTCTTTAAAAGGACTAATTCCGAAGAGCCATTTTTTAAAATTTGTTTTACGGATGGTGGTTACTTGCATTATTTCTCGTGAAGCACAAGAGAAGTCCAACCCCATCCTCAAGGTCTTTGTAACTCCACGATTGTGGCGAGTACTCTTATGTACAATGAACTATGGTCATTAAATGTTGTTATATGTTGCAAGTAATAGGCTGTAAGCCAGAAGACATAATCAAGCATAGGCAGATAAATAATAGGAAAAGGAAAACATTACAGAAGTATGCCAGTCATCTGAATTGGCACACTAAGTAATGATATCAGATATTAATAGGTTCGGTATGCTTTACCACGACATTCGTCAGCACAAGATCAATTCTTCGTGTTGATGAGCCTCAGGCTGATGCATATATGTGTTAATATTAGTGATCAGCTTCGATATTTTTACTTTAATCAGTGACTGGTGTAATGGGTTGAACTAGCTATAGAAAATGAACTATTCTGTCTGAAAACAATTCTGTGCTTGCACTCCTGACTGCATAAAAAGAAGACGAAATTAATGTGTACTGTTTAATGAACATATTTGAGAATCGATAGCATTTCCTCAAAACATGCGAGATCGACGAAATCTGTCATAATCGCCTTTTATGATGTAAGGATTATATTTAAATTAATTTTTTATCCCATATCGAACAGAGAATTCATTTTATATCATTTTAGATAAAAGCGAATCCCATATAATCCCAAAATGTTCAATGACTATTTCATAACTAAATAGTACAGGATATTTTGATGAGAGGATGCAGTAATCTTTGAATAAACTTTTTGATGGCATTTTCCAAACAGTACGGTAAATATTTTCGAATCATGTGTTGTGGTCGTTTCACTGGAGTATATTTGACAAGCGCAGAAAATCGGTGTGCGTGTTGCAGCTGATATATTCATTCCGGGGTTTGTTTTTTAGCTGCCACAACAATATGTTCCATGGTGATTTTGCAGTTTGCCTTTCTTTATAAACTACTTCTTCAGATTTCTTTATAATTACATTTTACTAGCCAGACCTAAATCTGATTGAAAGCAAAAAGCAGGTTTCTTTTATTTTATTTTATATTAGTGATTTTTTATGTTAAACATTTACACGAGAGATTATTGAGTGGTAAGCCTGTGGTATGTTAGTACCGTAGATGGGGAAAAAGAAACCTGTTCGCAGATTTAAAACATGCGTGTTGTATTAATTTGGAAAACACATAATGGAAGGGGTGGGGCCCTGTTCCAGACAGCAGAAGTATAAGTAATGCATGAGGAGGAGGAGGAAGAGAAATTTGTGCTCTAAGTTTGCAGTAAATGTGACTATTTAGAGGTAAGGAACGCCTTGAAAGAAATAGTCTAGTTTTTGGATACTGAGGAGGCAAAAATTGTAATATGTTTCTGTCAAGAGAGATTTTTGTTAGTATAATTTCAAGAAGAGAAATTTTATCTTGTCTAGAGATTTGGGTGTTGAGTAGCTGCTTCATGTGTTTCAGCGGATTTAGTACAGAAATAGGGGAATTGCTGATGCCATTTCAGGTTTCCACGAAAGTATTTATAGAATATTCATGCAGCAGAGGCAAGACGCCCGTTAGATGCTCTTAGGGGGATCGTCCCAAATGTGAGAATAGTATTCCATGGTTGATCGAATTTGTGATTTGAAAGTTAATAGCTATTTAGAGGTAAGTAACGCCTTGAACGAAATAATCTAGTTTTTGGATACTGAGGAGGCAATAATTGTAATATGTTTCTGTCCAGAGAGATTTTAGTTAGTATAATTTCAAGAGAAATTTTATCTTGTCTAGAGATTTGGGTGTTGACAAAATTAATGCTGGCAGAAAAGGGATCCTTTTGTGGGAAATAAAGCATAGTGCAAAGTTTGACGAATGAGAAGGAGAAAAAGCTGTGTAGTCGGTTGGCTGCCAACTGGAGGAGATCGTTGATATATAAGAGGACGAGGGTAGGTGAAGGAACAGAACCCTTTGGGATCCCAGCATGGATTGCAAAATTAGAGGATAAGGAACAATTTAGCATCACAAGTAATGAGCATCCAGTTAGGAAGTTGCTAAACTATTTGCAGAAGTTAGGGGAAAGGCCGAATGATGTGAGCTTACTTGAGAGACCTTTGCGACAGACCTAGTCAAAAACCTTGGTGATATTAAAGACACTTGTGACTTGCCAGACGTTTCCATAGCACTTGTCCAAAGATAGTAGCATAGATAAGCAGATCCACTGTTGGTCGATAGTGGCAGAATTCATACTGATGAGCGCTTATTAATTGGTGGCCTTCGATGTAGTGTAGGTGTTAAATTTTGGTGGCTCTCCATCTTTGGAGAGAACTGGGGTTAAGATTGGGAATGGGTAATTTCCATAAGTTAATTTACAAACTGTGAGATAGATACTGCTGGAATAAGAGAGCATAAAACAGGCAACTTTCAGAACAATTCGAAAAATGCCACCAAGACAAGAAGAATGACTAGGAATTTAATGAAGAAATACCATGAAAGCCATCATTTATATGACAGTTAATCTTTTAGCTGAAGAATTAATCTATCTGATGAATCACACAAGAAGACTTTCACTGAATTAAAGGAAATCTTTTAATATTGAATATCTCCGAAGTCATTAAATAGCTTCTCCATTATCAGAGTTGAAAGAACAGATTAACTTCATTGTGGAGTAGAGGGGATTGTCAACACTGGCGTTAGGGAACTACGTCGCGAACATGAGTCCGAATTGATACTTTAGATAAGACTTAATTTGTTCTTTGTGTGAACTCGAGATTCCAGATTTTAAATCTGTGCTCATATTCACGACGCATGAAATGTAATGCATGTAAACTATAGAAATCATTTATGTCACACCAAGGAATCCGGTTTTTCACCTGGATAAATAGGACATCATAGTTTTGAGTGAAACTTCTGTAATACTAATGAAGAAAAATAATGTGCGATGTCGTGGCAAAACATTCTAGTGTAGTTAAGGAGTTGTCAATTTTTTATTTTGTAAACGGTTCTTTGAATAAAAAGATAGGCAAAAAGTTGTTTTCTGTTGAAATTTAGCCACGGAACATTCGATATATATACTACGGCTCAAATATGGAGACAGTAGTTCATAAAAATGAGTTGTAGTATTTAAATAAGGAGCACATTTTACATACTCAACCAATTCTTCATCTTAATGCAGTTTTGTTGCCGGTATTCTTAATACATAAGAATAACACAACCGTATTATTTCCTCACTCCACAGAAGCCTGCGCGAAGAAATTCGTCTTCTGCATGCTGGTACAAAACATTCGTATATGAGTTTTGTGAATATAGTAAACTCTCGATTTAACGGACTAATAGGGACTAAGGAGTGTCTGTTAAATCGAAAGTCCGTTAAATCGCTAATTTTTTAAAATAAAAATATCTGTAACATTATACTGCAGTTTTATCAATATTAGCACTGTAATAAAAAAAATGTTTTATACACACTTTTAGATAAGTTAATGTGAAGTTAATGTTCGATGTTGAGGTGCTTGGTTTAGATAATCCTGCGCTTTGAAAAAATAATCAAATTTTTTTGAACTTTTGAATTCTGCTGTTTTTTTTATAATTAACTCTCTAAAATTACGAAAATGTGTGTAATAAAACTGCCGCAGAATGTCACGCCACGCAACAAAAGAACCAATTACAGTGCGATTTGTGTGACACGTCCTAATCATTCGCCGAACATGTTTTATGAGCGGTGACTCATTTATGTCGGCTAAATTACTAGTGTTTTTCCAACATATGATGGCCTATTCGCCAAAATTTGTTAAAAATAACAGAAAATTAATAACAAAAAAACCTGTTAATTTAATTATAAACAAATCTTGATTAAAAGCATTTTAAAATTAACAGGGTGTTAATTTTCACATGTGACATACGGACCGGAAATTTTGTCCGTTAAATCCGAAGTCCTTTAAATCGAGGGTTTACTGTATACACATTTCGCCATCTTTGAAACATTTTAAGCAGAAGTATTTCGCTAGTATAGTACCAGTCAACACATAACGGTCTCAATCAGCTTTGTCAAGTTTTTGACTAATAACACAGTGTAGTGTCTCTTTGTGAAAGCTCAACTTCGTCAACTTTTTAATGGATGATTCTCAGTTATGCTTATGTTTATATTATTTTCCGATAATTTTGACTTATCATAAACTGGTGTAGTATAATAATTAGCTGTAATCTTATCACAGTGTGGTCGATAAGAGTAGTTCGTCAAGCAGAAATACACTACTTCGAAAGAAGTCAATGTGAGGAACAAGCCATGACGCTCAACTTTTGCTGCGACAACTGCAGCAATCTTACTGGGCATACTTTCCACAAGCGTACGAGAGCGATTTTCGGCTATTTTTCCTGTACGCATGTAATAAGGTCCTGGACTGTTGTCTGGCGGATAATCCTTGACCTCACTCAACGTTCCAGTTCATCTCAAAGATGTTTAATAAAGTTGAGATCATGGCTCTCTGGAGGCCAGACAAGTGTTCTGACATTCATTTCCACAAACCACGCAGTTACAGCAACAGACAATGACAAGGGGCATTGTCTGGAACTGTGCATCAACGTGTCGGCTGACGAATTGCAGTTTTGACATATCATATTATCCTTCGTACCTTCGGTCATGTTCGGTGAGTGTTGTGGGTCGTCTACTACGGGTAGCACTTGTAGTTGACTCCCTGCCTCTCTATCTCAGTATGGTATCCTGATGTTGACTTGGGATGGCCCAATTTGTCAACAATTTACTGAACATATTAGCCCATAACATGGCATCCTATCATAATCCCTCTTTCAAACTGCGCTAGTTCTTTTCTCACAACCATTTCACCGGACACAGTTGCACGGACTTGGGAGCATCATATTTCTCCAATTTATACCGGCCAGAAACAAATGATTCGCTACATGGGCCGATGTACGTTGCCTATGGGGAGTCCGTTGACTTCTTTCCAAGAAGTGTAAGTCCTTGGAGCCATTGCGATAAAAAATGTATCAATTGGTAACAATCCACGTGAAAATTACGTTTTGTAATAGAATGCAAAAAAAAAAAATATTTATTTGTCAGATATCATTACGTCAAATGATGTGCCAAAAAATAAATTTATAGATTGTATAACAAGATTTGTATGTTACACGATTCTCTTGTCTAAAATATGAGGAAGGGAAATATCTGCTCTCTCAAGAATCATACCGAATTAAAAAATAATGGTATGCACCACTATATATATATATACAGTATATATATATTTTTTTTTTTTTTGCAGTTCAGGTGGTGATATTTGCAGTGCATTTATTCCAGGAGAGAATTTGTGTTATAGCGAGATCTCATCTTGTGTAGAGATTTGTATAGTGATTCAGTAGATATGAAGTCGGAGCTTATTGTTTTTAGTACCTTGAATAGGCAGAAAGCTGAAAAGAAAGAGGAATCTTGCTCACACTGGATTTGAAGATCTGTCGGCTGTATTCACGTATATTTGAGAGCTCTTAGAGAAGACACCACTTAAAATATGAGAACGAGAGCAATATTCAATAATTGGCTGGATTTACGATTTAAAGTAATGCGTTGAAATAAGGAGAAAAAATAATTATTTTGGAGTCCAGGCAGTGTGATATTTGCAATGCATGTATGCTAGGAGAGAGAATTTGTATTATGATAATCCTATGTAGCGAGATCTCATCTTGTTTAGAGATTTGGGTAAAGGAAGAGTGATAAAGAAAGCTTCTTTTTGTGAGGAATAAAGGCGGGTTATGTCTTCCTGACGTTAAACCTGACAAGATTCTCTTCTTCCCATTTGGATATAAGAATTTAGTTCTGTAGATATTCTGGAGGTTGTGATTATTTCTATAATGCACATTTTTTCAGTTGAGTAGAAAACGTACAACGTACTGACATCAGCAATACTGTATTTTGGATTTACAGACAGTTAGAGAAGATCTTTGATATATTTTTATAAGAGAGTGGGTGTGTGAGCGAAGTGACTTATCGAAGACAGCTTGCGATATAGTTCAGTTGACTCTTAAATCATTACATAGTTAATTTTATAGGGAGTTTTCAGCTGCAGGAATTGTGCAATTGTGATATCGAGTTAGAATGTGAATTCACTCAATTCGACATTCAGTGAATGCATTCACTGAATTCCGGATTACTTTTAGAACAGCTAGCTGGAGAAAAAAAAAAAACACTAGTGAGAAGAATCACGAGATATTTGTTTGGAATTGTGACTTGGCAGGATTACTGATGATTCGTGATCTTTCATTGGAAAAATCGAAGGAATTAGCTTTGATTAGTTGGAATGCTAAAAGGTTTGCTTAACTCAATAGTGCATTAAAACTAAGATTCTGTGTTTATTAAAAGAGCACAAACTAAGCTAGGCAAAGTCGTATCCAGTTTCTGGTACTCTGCTATGGTCACTGGCCCTAGCAACAGGAGGGGGAGCGACAGCAATTGTTGGAAGAGAAAGATTTATAATTTCTACTTTTGGATAGTCAAATGCTTTTGTTTTGTCTTATTGACAAAACAAAATAGAGGCTAGAAAAGGAAGCTCTAGATTTCGATGAGAGCCAATTATGATATGCTTGAGTTTTATATTTAACAGCCCTAACCTGGCAGATTTGTTGACAATTATTGCTTAGATGGAAGACGAGAATTTAACTTGCATTTGTTGATTATGTTTGCCACAATCATAAAATTATTTCAATTATGCGATCGGTCAAATGTTTAGTTGAAAAAAAAAAAAAAACAGCAAACTAACCAAATTGAAATTAGGATGATGATATCATTTTGTATTCTTGTAATGCCAGACCGCACTACGCAGTAAATGGCTCCACAGGTGCTGCTCCAAAGGAGAAAAATCAATATCAGATTTTGTTTATGAATTGCCTAGCGGTAAATCCAATACTTGCAGTACGCTTAACAAGATTAGTGCAGAGGAAGAGATAGAGTGTTTGGAGAGTGGTTAGGATTATCACGTATTCTGGCAGCCAGGTGAACAGTTTGTAGGCGATCACTAGTGACAACTTATTTTCGGTAACTCTGTGTCAATAGAGTTGGAAAACGGGAGTTTGATGGCACTGTAAACATTAAAATCTCCGTGAAAGACTTCAGTGAGAGAATATATATTTAAGGGAATAAATGAATAAGAGTTCAACATGATTGACTGAGTTAGGTGCTATTGATACAATAGATGAATTTGATGGAATTTGGTAAAAGATATTTCTAATCAATCAGGATGAAAACGAGAATATTCTAGGTTGATCATTCTGAAATGAGATATCAAGGCAATCTTGTTCACTGCAGCTGATACGGAATGAGACAAATAGTTATTGGAAAAAAAATAATGTAATTAAGAAAAGATAAACAGCAAACAAGTCTAGTATCGTTTCATTCCGTATTAGAGTTTATTTTTCTTGTTCAAACGTCAATGAAAATTATAACTGTAGTTTAAAAATAATTTTATTGATCTTTTCATATATGATGAGTTGTAATTCATGGCATAATTTTCTATGTTACACATATTCCTCACATCTGAGCCTGTATGTACTCATGGTAAGTTTCGTGGCAATCTCACACTGAGGTAACAGCGTTTTCCTCTCGAAAATTTGGGTTTGTCATTGCGCAAAACAAGAAAACCGGCCAGAAGAACACACGCAATTAACAGGCATAATACATTGGCTTCATAACCAGGGCCGGCGGAAGCGAGCATGCGGTGCATGCGGGCGCCGCTACGAAGGGGGCGTCGCCGCCGGGGAACCGTTCATAAGTTCATTTTTAAGAAACAAAATTTTTATCATGAAAACAAAAAATTCTTAGAATGATCAATATTAAAATAAATAAGGTTGGATACACCGAATGAAAATTTAAAAAAAAATGTATATTGCCGCCTCTTTGATCAGCCGGCTGTTTACAATTTTGCAGCGAGAGCAGGCTAAATGCTTGCCTGCAGAATGTTGTGTCCACTGCAGTCTATCTAAAGTGAAATGGTGAACGGTTTTTATGTGCAGAAACGAATTTTCGTACAAAACATTTGTTGCTAGTTAACCAGTCATATGATACGCATCTCAGTAGGCTACTGACAGTAGGCGCAGTGCGGACTATTATTTCGTCTCTGTGTCGTGTTGTGTAATAATTTCTTGTGGGTATAAAATAGAAATGGAATCAAAAATTTAAAAAAAAGTTATCCAGTGCACAAAATCATAAGCGTCATGCTGCAAAAGAAGCAGATGTTAAGAAACAAACTGGGGCTCTTATTAAATTTGTTAAAATATTAAAATATTCTGATGCAGATTGTAACCAACTCGATAAATCAGAAATCAGAATTGAAGAACCGTGCACATCATCCAGTTTGCATGAAAGTACTATTGCAACTATTGAACAAGATAACAAGACGCATGATTTAAGTGAAAAGCAGTTAGGAGAAGACTTAGTTGTAGTTGACCACGAAACTAACACATTGTTAGTCTCTGTAAATTTAGAAGATCCAGGTGAATGGGGAAATATTGATGAAAAATTACGAGTTGTTTTAATTGAAATAGGGGCTGTTCAAAAGAAAAATATAATATATCCCAGAGATACGGTCGTAAATTTGGCGACACGTATTATAATAAAAAAATGGAAAACGGTGACCTTGTGCCAAGAACACGGCTCATTTATTCCGAAACTTTAAATTTTGTTTTTTTATTTTGTTGTAAACCTTTCGCACCTACCGAATCAAGTAGTCTTGTAGAAGGTTATAACGATTGGAGAAATGTAAGTACAACTTTGCATATACATGAGACTAGTTTAACTCACATGAAAAATTTCTTAAAATGGAAGGAAGTTGATAAAAATTTAAAAAACAAAACTACTATTGATTGAGAGACACTCATCCAATGTTTCAATGGAAAAGAAACATTGGATGAGTGTTTTAGAACGCTTGATTGAAATTATAAAATTTCTTGGTAGCCAAAATTTAGCTTTTCGCGGATCATCTGATAAACGATATGAAAGGAATAACGGCAATTTTTTAAAAATTAGTCGAACTGTTTGCGAAGTTTGATCCCGTTATGGAAAATCATGTTGAAAGGACCCTACAACGAGACAATAGAGTACACTATTTGAGTAAAGACAGTCAAAATGAAATATTGGAAACTTTAAGTAACGCAATCAGGGATACAATTTTATTATCAATTCGAAAATCTAAATATTATTCCCTAATTTTAGACTGCACACCTGATGTAAGTAAAACAGAACAAATGACTATTATTATTCGCTTTGTTTCCTGTGACAATGGAATTGTCAAGATCAGGGAAAACTTTTTAGGTTTTGCAGATATATCAGATTCCACAGGACGTGGTTTATGTGCAACAATAATGGAACAACTGGAAAAATGGAACATTCTCATTGAAGACATGCGAGGTCAGGAGTATGACAATGGGCCAAATATGAAAGGGAAAAAATATGGGCTCCAAAATTTGCTTTTGAACAAAAATCCTCGAGCATTTTACGTGCCATGTGCTGCTCATACTCTAAATTTAATCATTAACGATGCAGCCAAAGTGAATGCAGATACAATTAGTTTCTTTGCAATTATTCAAGAAATATACAATTTCTTTTCATTCTCTTACAAACGTTGGGCAATCTTTTTAAAGTATGTAAAAAATTAACATTGAAGCACCCATCAGATACGCAATGGGAAAGTAAAATTAATGCAATCCGCCCTATACGATATCAGTTACGAGAAATTTACGATGCACTTTTTGAAATTTTAAATAATGAAAATTTTAATAAAGAAACTCAGCATGAAGCACAAACATTATGTGCTAAAATAAAGGACTGCAAATTTATTTGCTCTCTTATAACTGGGCATGATTTACTTAACAGAATAAACCCCGTGAGTAAAATGCTTCCAGACAAAAATATGAACATTACACTTGCTTTAGAATCTATCGAAAACTTAAAAATATTCTTACAAGAGTATCGATCAGATACAAATTTTAAAGAAGTTCTAAAACGGCAAAATAACTGAGTGAAGAAGTGGACGGAGAACAAGAATTTAAAACTGGTACGGAAGTCCGACGACGAAAGAAGACACGACAATTTGACTACGAGCATCATGACGAAATGCCATAATCGTCAGAAGATAAATTTAGAGTGAATGTGTTTTATACACTTCTAGACGTTGCAATGTGTTTGTTAATAGAACGTTTTGAACAACTAAAAACATATTATGATAATTTCAATTTCTTGTATAGATTACTACAAATTAATAACGAAGATTTACGAAAAAATTGTGACGATTTAGAGATTCTCTTGAAGGACGAAGAAAATAAAGACGTAAATGCAATAGAACTATATGACGAATTATGTGCTTTCTGGGATATTATGATAATTTGACTATTTAAAACCCTTTCGATATTCTTAATTTTATTGTGTCCAATAATTTATCTTTCCCTAACTTTTCAATTGCTTTAAGAATACTATTAACCTTACCTGTTAGTGTAGCGAGCGGTGAACGTTCCTTTTCCAAGTTGAGATTGATTAAAAGTAGGTTTTAATTTAAAACCTACTTAAGAACAAGTATGTCACAAAAAAGGCTTGTTAGTTTGGCGTTAATAGGTATTGAAAATGATATATGTGCGGAATTAGACGTTAAGACCATTATTTCTAATTTTATGAATATGAAATCAAAAATCCTAGAATTTTAATTAAAAAAAATTTCAAGTATATTTATGTAATTTAATTTATTTTCTGTTATTCTGTAAAGATGTTATTTTTTGAATACTTATATTAAATGTTCTAATTATTTCTGAATTCTTTTCTTATTTTCTCATCTATCTTGAGTTTCTTTTATTTTCCTAAAAGATAGTTTCACTTATAAAAATTATTAAAAAATTTTACAAGTTACTAAGAATTTAGTAACTTGTAAAATGCAAGAATTTTTTAAACTTTAGTTCAAATAAATTTTAACTTTAATTAAAATTCATTTTTATTTTGTTAGCAATTCAGGTCGGTGAGAAGGCTATAATCCCTATATCATTATATTCACCGATTAAAGTAAAGTGGCTTTATCAAAATTTGCTTTAACTTTTGACAATTTTTTGAATATTCGGGTTTTTAACGATTATCCTGCGTAGTCAACACCCCCGGTTCGTTACATTTAGCGAACCAACGTGTGGTTGTTCTGTCAAAATGTATTTAAGAAATTTCAAATAATTTAAATTTTTATTATCGTAAAAGAACCACACACGCCCGGATCGTTACAGGGTACGCTTAGATAGACATTGCATGTGGGCGGCAAAGACCCTAGCGCCGGCTCGGTTCATAACCTTAGTTGCTTCGGCCATAATCCCATATAACAACAACAGCTTCTTAACGAAGTTTGCTTTTTTAATTTATTTTGTCTTGTTTTCTTCTTGTTGTGTCAGACTTAGAGCTTCATTTAACAGAAGTATTTTTGATACTGCCTGGCACGTTCTGTATTGGAATGGAATGTTTTTTTTCCTCTCCTCTCCTCTCCTCTCCCTCCCATCCCATCTATTATGTGGTTTGAAATATTAATAGCAAACTATGATTTTGGAAAAAACATTTCCTGTTGGGACTTTAAAATATTATAATATTATGCGTAACTTTACGAATTTTAAAGCAATCTACCCAGTGATTTATGCTCCTCTTTAAACTCCATTATATAAAATATTAAATGTTTAACTTTTTAATTATTTAATGCTAATTTCATGATGTTATTGTAATGTAATATCGCTTCAGTATAGAAATACACTATACTTCCAGAAGCGCACGTGATGCATAGCGATTATGCAAAGTGGCTGTGCAAATGACATAGATTTTGCGCTTTTGGAAGTTACGTTTATATGAGAGATATCAGTAAGCACCATGTTCATCTTCAAAGATAACGCAGCAATCAGTTCAAGCATCGTTTCTCGGTGGTTGAACTGTAAACATTGGTCAGCCAGAAACGTATACTATTCAACGACGAATCCCTTTTCATCGAATGAGCAAAACTGGATTTGGTTGTAGCCTGGGAACAGTTAGGATCTGAGTAGTCCTAACCGGTAAAGTGTGGTGGTAGAAATATGATGGGGTTTTGAGTATTTTCGTAGTATAGAATTGGTTCACTGGCTTTTGCCTATGATACCATGAAAGAATATGTTATTTCCATACTCTGAATAACCTTGCGCTTTCTGCACTTATGAAACTCTTCTTTGAAGAGCTATGTTTGTTTCAATTGAACTTACATATATGACTCTCTCAGCAATCAGTCATCATGTAGTCTAGCTTCGAATTCGTCGTATGTTAAATTAGTCTTTCTTCTCTTCCTTCCCTATGAAACAGCCTTCTTTCTTGTCTGTGTGATCCCTACCACAGTGCTGTTATACTATGTTTTCTTTTAAGAACAGATTTCGGTTAAAAAAGTAACGATGTTTGCCTGAAATCGTTCACTGATGAGATCTGAATGCTTCCTCTTATATCACGTTTGTGAACAATAGCAATAAGATACGTGCACTTTTGGTAAAAGTATCATTTGAAGAACCAGAAGCTTCTTAAGCGTGGATTTTTTCTTAATTTTAAGACTGAATGTTGACACGTTTCCCTCGACGACATTTTATATAAGTTTGGCAATAGTCTCACGACCGTTTTCCCGGCAGATAAAAAAGTAGTTCTCATTGGTGAATGATTCGTTGAAGACAATGATACTGTTGCTACTTACACAAAAACTTCTTAAACCAGCTCTCTGTATAATTAACAATACCCATTCGTCGCTTTCGCTAGTGATAAAAAATATTCATCCTCAGAGGGTATCTTAGGAACCGGCGTTGATGCAATCCATCTAGACGGAAAACATAGTAGCAATGTAAAGATCACAAATATTTATTATTCGGCTCTTTGTTCAATGTTTCTTTACCCTTGTATTAGAAAGACGTAAGAAATTGGCATTAATATACTTTTTTGAGACATGACTATATGATAATAAGCCTGATCAATCCCTATATTTACACATACCGGCCACTGAATTAGAAACCTTTATGTAGATGTACGTAAACGTTACTTACGCAGCGTATATGTAAAATACTTCGTCACGTAAGTCATCACGCGTTCCAGGCAACTATTTAAGAATGCTGCTGGTCAGTAATTATCAATAGTGTTGATCACAATAGGAAAAACAAAGGAACTTTCGGAGTATACGAAAAGGACTTATTGTGGGTGTCCGTCTGGCTGGAACCGCGATTTTAAAAACAGCAGAGCTGATGATTTCTTGAAAAGTGAGGTGTCCTTAATGTTTAATCAATGGAAAAATATCCCACATTGCTTGTCTAAGAGGTGCAACTGTAGCCCTAGGAAAGTCTGTTAGGAAGGCTTGTATTTACAAACAGAAATTCCTGTGTGCAGCAATTGACCGAAGCATTTAACGAAGGTTGTTCCCGACGGGTATCTCACCGAACTATGAGCAACTAGAAATTTGGCAACTAGACACTGGAAGACTGGAAAAAAAGTCATGTGATCCGACTAGTCACGGTGCACCTTGTTCTGTTCCTGTAGCAGGCAGAGTATTTGAAGGGAGCCCCATGAAGCAATGAACCCACCTTGCCTTGTAAACACAACTCAAGGTTCTGGAGGTAGTGTGATGGTGTGGTGCATGTTCTATTGGTATGGAATTCCACTGACATTGCTGGAATGTCGGGTGCTGGAAGCTGAAATGGTTTTACAAATTTCATTCATTACATTACATCTAGCCAGTGCAAAATTATTAATAGTAGTTCGAATCGTTTGACAAATGTCAACTTTTGACAATAGACAATAGAAATGAGTTGATTGAAAAATGAACAACTTAGACATATTCTAGCACAAATCCTAAATTCCGAATACCTTCCTAATGATGCAATACTTGTAAACATGTGGTTTAAAGAGAATAATATCAGAGCATTTTTGTGGCCAAAACAGTGCTTCAAACTGAATCTGATAATCTGTAGGATGAACTGTATTATATAATTGATCACCTATTCATTAATGGCATTTACGAATAATTTAAAGGAGGAGTGGAGTACGATGCCGCCGACGTTCTCTTATCCATTTAGTAGAAATTTTTCCATAAACGGAAACTTAATAATTTTAGCACTTGGGAATGTGTGAGAAGAGCTGATATCGTGATGTGGTTCATTTAGACAGAATGATAGAGGAAGGGTTACAAAAGAAGTGTTTGATCCAATTTGGCAAGAAAATAACAGAGAAAAATCAACATCTAAGTGAATTAATGCAGTTAGAGAATTACCTTAGAAGACCGAAGACCTAAGTCCTGATAGATAGCAGACTAATTTAAAGGAAATTTAAAGTTTTTTTTTTCATTTAGTAATGTCATCCCGGACATCTCTTAAGTACATGCCTTTTGGTCTCTCGCCAAGGCAATTGGTCGTAACTTTTGCCCTACACTATTCCCACCCCTATCATCCCAGATGGCTCAATTGCAAGCTCACCCTCAGAAAAGGCTAACCTCCTGGCTTCACACTTTGCTTCTAATGCACGCATAACTGACAATGGCAAAATGCCCTACAGTCATTCCAACTTCCCAACATACAATGCCCCCTGTATCTTTTTGCCAAAAAGAGGTCATAAACCTGTTGCCTAAATTAGACACAAAAAAGTCTCCTGGCCCTGATGGTATTCCTCCAATTGTCCTGAAGGTCTGTGCGCCAGATCTGACTCCTGTCCTATACCATCTGTACTCTCTCTCTCTCTCTCTCTCTCTCTCACTACACTGGTATATATCCCAAAGCCTGGAAACTGGCCTATATTCAACCCATTCCTAAAATAGGTGACAAATCACTGCCATCAAACTACCGCCCTATCTTACTCACTTTTCTCATCACTTCAGTCCTATCCAAAGTGATGGAGAAAACCAACTTTCAGCTTCTATTCTACCTCGAAGGTACCCAGCTAATAAGCAACCACCAGTACGGATTCCGTCGATGCCGATCAACAGGAGATCTACTCTCATACATCACCCATCGCTGGACAAAGGCCATGGAAAAATTTGGCGTATCCCAAGTGGTTGCACTTCATATCTCTAAAGCCTCTGACCGGATCTGGCACAAAGGCTTACTAAACAAACTCCCATCATTTGGACTGTCTCAGGATTTCTGCAGATGGATTGCCAGCTTCCTGTCTGGATGCACACTATGTGTGATGGTAGACGGCTCTCTATCCTTTCACCATCCAACTAATGCTGGGGTCCCACAAGGTGGTTCAGTTCTCTCACCGACCCTCTTCCTTCTGTATATCAATGACCTACTTCATTTGACCTCTAACCCAATACACAGTTTTGCAGACGACACATTGCACTCCTCACTTTTATTTTGACAAACCCTACTCTACACAACTCACTCCAACCAACAGAGCATCAACCACCACTGCCCTTAATTCTGACCTCTAAGCCATCCTCCAATTGGACTCAGATAACCTCGTCAAATTCAACGCTAGTAAAACCCAGTTCTGTCTTATTTCTCACAAAAAAGAACCATTTCCCCCAGCATTATTTTTGATAACACTCAAATTCCCAGACAAGATGAGATTTCTCTTCTCGGAATTACCCTGTCACAACAATTGCATCTTCAGCTTCCAAAAAACGAGGTTTCTCTTTACGCTCAAGACGTTACTTTACCTTTAAACAGCTGTTAACCTTATACAAATCTCAAATCCGCCCAGCTATCGAATACTGCTTCCATATTTGGAGTGGGGCTCCTAAAAGCTACCTCAAAATGCTTGACTCAATACAGAGGAGAACAATTAGACTGATAAATGACCCATCTCTTACCAACTCGCTGCCCTCACTCTCACACAGACGTTTGGTCTCTGCAATCTATATATTTTATAAATATTTCCATGGGAAATGTTCATCTGAAACAGTCAATAATTCCCCCACTCTGTACTAATGAGTGGGGGGATTAGAACACGTAGCTGCCCATTGGAACACGTACAGCTGCTGCCCAACATCCTTTCACAGGACACATTGAAACTCACAGAACAAGTTTCGTTTCCTCCTCCTTCATCCCTGCTACTGCTGTACTGTGGAACAGTCATTCCCCTGACGTATTTCCCAAGGAATACAACATACAAGCTTTTAAATCAAGTTTTTCCTTTCCCAACGCACTACCCATATACGATACTAACATAGGTTGACCAGCCAACCTCTCGTATATAGGCCCAACATTAAAAAAATCAAGATGATGATGAATGATTCTTCTGATTCATTAAATCAGTTATTGTATATTGGGTTTTCCAATGCTTGGTAAACAGAATATGGATTTTGGTGTACAAAAGATATTGTATCATGAAACCATTTACATTATTCATTTATCCTCTCAGTTCTTAGGAACAGCATCGCACATGAAAACATCCTCTTCGACACGGTATTCTGCCGATTGTATATATTAATTATTGTGCTATGTGCTTTCGTGGCTAGCCGAGTGGATAGATCCCTTCACTCTCCAACCATCAAAGACTGTGGAATCGAATTCCATAGTGGACTGAATATTTTCGAACTTCTTTAGATGGAAGATGAATTTAATCATCTGATGTTAGACGATTACTTATTGGAGGCGTAAAAGTGCTACGTTTGGTCTCTAGAATAGGGTTTGTAGATTATCTAACACGCTACCACGCCATACCGTAGGTTTAAAATCTGCTGCGGATTGTATTCAATCCTCAGCAGATTGTAATTCACTGCTGAACAGGGGACGCTATATAGAAAGTTTACAAAATGACCACTCCTTAGAGATTTTTTCCCCTTGTCGTGATACTCTGATATTTTTATCATTAATTTTTTATATATTCTGAACTGCACACATCATATGAAATTGATGGCCAGCGTCCTAGACGTTGCCAAGTGCACGTAGGTTATGATAACACACCAGTTTACTGCATAAATGTAATTTTTTAAAATATATTCTAACCCCTCTAACATTATTTACATTATTGAGCTAATAAATAAATTCTTGTTGAGTTCCTTTTGTTGTGCATTTTATGGTATATAATATTCCTGCAATTGCATCAACATTTCATCGCTGTAACAACCGTCTTTATCAGGAATCCTTTCTCGGACACGAAGAACTTTTATAAGTTCTTCGTGTCTTCCCATGCAAAGATGGAAGGCTTTTTCCTCTCTGGAAACAGGTAAAACTGGAATCACAAAACTGAAGAAAGAGCAAATGCAATTAACAGACATAATCCACTAGCCTCCTTGTTGCTTCGGTCATACCTCCAAACATCCATTAACTAATGACTATATAAAATAATCCAGTCATTATCTTTTAAGGAATATAGTATATATATATTAATACGAAGAATGTAGCATTGGGTAAAAACTGAAAGAGTTATTTTAACTATTTGGCTTGTTTTAGTAATGGTTTATGCTCGTTATTTGTAATGGTGCATATCCCTCATTTGAGTAAATTAAATCTTTTTTTTTTAGAGCTAGAATTAGGTAATGATTTTTCCTATTTCTAGAAGAGTTCTACTTCTAGCTTTCCTAGACGTGCTGCTTTGTTGCAGAAGTAATAAGGAGAACTTATTCTTACTAGAATTTCGGAATGTCACTCAAAAGCACTACAACTAACTTCACACTATCATATATCGAAGCAACGCGAATTATCAGGACTCTCTGTAAACGCGAAGGGGCGATCACGAATGATAGCACAGCCCACTAAGGAACCAGCGGCATTATTTGATACCATTCGGTTAAATGCATAAAGTGAAAACCAACTAATATATAATATTATAAATAAATAAGCTTTGAGTCCATGAGGATATAAAGGAATCAGCCGCCTGTATTCTACGTGAGAAACAAAATGAAATTGCTCCTATCATGTGAGAACAAAAGCGACATTTCTTACTCATAAGGAAACTAGCAACACTAATCAGTTTATCAAATTATCTCAGCACTAATTCAACAAACTCCCATGTGTCTAGAAGACATGGTACATGCAGAATCACGAACACATGCCAAGAAATAGAGATCAGAAAATAATAGTAATAACTTCAAGGGGGATGCACGTTCCTGAAGAGAAAAATACATTATCTAAGTTCGCCACCAGAGAATACTATCCGATCGGCTGGCAAAGAACGAACCCCCATGCCATCTCCGCATGACACTTTGATCACAACGTCAAAGAGAATGTCGGTGTTTTGATAACTCCGCCAATGTCAGTCTAAATAAGAATATGCTTTTAAACCCTATCTTGACGATAGTGAAAGAACGGCAAGTAAAGGATTTCCTTTGCTGCAGTCTGTCATCACTATCGTAGCCAACAAGGAATATGCTACGTAATTTACAACTGGTTCCAAGACCCAGACCAGGAAGAACTTAAAGTACTTGATTTATAGATGTAGTTTATTATTTGAATTTTGTGTATGCTGTAACTGATGTAGCATACACAATAATTTTGAATTCTTGTGTATGCTACATCTTGTTACAAAATATATAGCCGAATATTAAACAACAAACTTTACAAAATATTCTGATGGTTTTAGAAAAGGCCGATCATGTATAGATCTAGCTTTTTGTCTAAAATTAATAATAGAAAAAAGAAGAGAGTGCAATCTAGAAGCGCACATCTCCTTTATTAATTTTGAAAAAGCATTAGATAAGATAAAAAAAGAAACTTTTTATTTAACGTATCAAGACTTCATATACACATACAGGGTGTTCGGGATAAATTTGACAGTTTCGTAAGGAAAAAGAAAATCTTCTTTGTATCTATTAAATTTAATGAATTGACAAAAAAACATTACAGGCAGAGTTAATTACAATACTATCAACAAGATTTACTCAAAATAACCACCATTAGCATCGATCACAGCTTCAATTCTGCTTCGGAACCTCGAACAAGCTGATGCTACAGTCTCCCTGGGAAGGGCCGCAAAAACTGTTTTAATTTTATCCATTAACTGGGCTTTTGTATTACTGGAAGTGCGATTGGTGTCTTTTTCAACTGCGCCCTATACAAAATAATCCATGGGGTTAAGGTCTGGGGAGTTTGCAGGCCAAACATTTGGACTGGTGAAGTCGTAGAAATTTTCAGACAACCATTTTTGACTTTTCCCAGAGGTGTGGCAAGGGGCCGAATCCTGCTGCCATACATACGGCCTACCATTGGCTACCCTTGTTATCCAGGGCTTGACTACAGTTAGCAACTCCACGAACAAAGCCCGAATTCCAATGCCAGGGTTCTTCAACACCTGTTCCTGCAGATTTGCGAGGAATTCTGCTGTACGAACGCAATCAGATCGTCTGCTAGGGATCTTTCTTCTTGCTACATCCTCGTAGTCACCATTGCAAGTCTCTAGTTCATGCCTGATTGTTTTTACTGTATTCAGGGAGCATTGGGCAGCAGTCGTAATATCCTTATTTTGATGGCGGGCACGAATCATCATGATACAAGTTATTCTCTTCCATGATTCAGGTGGGTTCCAGCTATCCATCCTTTCTGACATCTTGTATATGAATGAAGAAGGGTCCAAACTTTTAAATGAAGAGAAGTGTGTGTTAATACATGTAACTTACGGAAAAATATAATTAATTATAAATATGTCAAATTTATCCCGAACACCCTGTATATGAAGATAATGAACTACAGATGCGATTGAACGTTGAATTCTCATCTTGGAGAAAAATAACCCAAGGAGTTAGTGATGTCGTCTCTCTGCAATTAATTCTATTTAATATATAAATATTAAATGAAATATTAATAAAATGAAACAAAACAAAACACCAATGCATTAAACTATCCTCTGTTGTGAATTTAAACACGGCCCTTTTTGCTGATGACCAGGTGGTAAATACAGATTCCGAAGATCTTCAGAAAGCTATTTCCCATGCAACAGAAGTAGCCGAAAATTTCGGAATGATAATCTCAACAGAAAAATCAAAACGAAAAGATTCAATAAGAAAAAGAAGTAAAATAATAATAAATAACACGATTTTAGAACAAGTTAATTCTTTTACATATCTGGGCTTCATGATTTCATCTTCATATGAAATCATGAAGCCCCAACCCCACACACTATCTGAAATGAAATTTGTGAGGGAAAACAGCAAAATATATTCTGTTTGATTATAAAAGAAATGAAGAAAAACTGGAAGAATTAAACCAGAAACCAAATTATAGATAAAGTAAAGAAATATAAATATATGGAGCATTTTAAATGAATGACAATGGAATGACTACCCAAATAAGTTCTTTAATGAACCATCAGGAAAAGAAGACCAGGTTCGTCCTTTAAAGAGACGACGATTGCTTCTGAAGCAGAAGTAAAGTAGGCCATAATAGGCCTAAATTCTTGAAGAGCATAATGATGATGATGATGCTGTAGTTGCTGTTACCTAACTCTTTTCTCACTAACAATTATGCTATATATATTTATCATAAAATAATGAAAGTTGTTTTTATTTATAACCAACTGTTCATGTAATTAACACGATTATTTTCGTTCTGCTACCAGCGTCTTCTGCCTATATCAAATCGCATATGCAAGGAACTTCATAAGGACTTTTCCGCTGATAATGTGTTGGCAGCATTTCGTACGGTTTCTGTCCTTTCGGAAGCTCGGATATTTACCCTTTAAAACAAGAAAACCGATTGAAGAATATACGAGCTAAACGGACATGATAATGACCTATAGCTTAGTGGCTTCGGTCTAATTTGCAATGAACACAACCCGGCCACCCTATTCGAGGGCTAGGTTGCATTAATTCGATTTGTCTAGTGCAAATATACAGAGAGGAAAAGACTCAGAGAACTACAGACATAAATGTATATGACAACACTACATGTGTTAACTATCACAATAAAGGATTATTGCTGTTCAAAGCCAGTCTTTTTAGAGTTTGAATAGGCACTCAACTCTAGTTGAATCATAGCTAAGTAACAGTCTGATAGATTATAATTAAGTCTTCCTTGAGATGGCTTGTACTAAGCATAATTTTTGTAAATATAGTATATATTTTTTTCACTCCCGCTATAACATCGCGATAAATTTCTTAGGAGTTTTCCATCTGGTTCGTCTTGTAGATTGCTGATCATTTGGAACTGTGGAGGCTAGCATGCCCAGCTTGACTTGCAGTAACGAATCTCTCCCTCTCTTAAGTAATGCATGTAACGTGTTTTTCTGTACGCTATTTCATACTTTTATTTTCTGCTTATTCTTAATATGCCATATTGTGATTTTTATGGGACTCCTATCCATGAAAGGTTGTAAACTTATAGTACATCAATGCGAGCTAAGGAATGTTTTAAAATATTTTTATTAATTTTTTTATTAATTAAATTTTTATGTAATTTAGAAACCATGCTCTATAGATTAAACAGGGAACTGTTTCAAGCTATTTCATGCCTGCAGTAAGTGAGAAAGTGTTCTCATACCAGCCGATGAAATTCATCTCTCACCTGAAAAACAATCAAACATCCATGCCTATGGCAGGATTCGAACTCAGAGCCTGTTGGTTGGAGAACATACGCTAATCACTCGGCCAACACACATCAAATCAAAAATGAATCTTAATTTGTTCAGCTGAGGGTGTAATTATAGTTGGTTTTTGAAATTACGCAGAGCTTTTTTTCTGCTGCCACGTGAGACTGATAACTCAGGTTCATTAAAAAAGGTCTTAAAGGTATGCCAAACATCATGATACGTGAGACATTCGTAAGCTGTCGTTATCATACTTTACTCTGAATTTATTGCAACATTTTCAGACATGTGCGGTTTATCCAGATGTAACCGAGAGCTATGTACAGTGTGCTGTGTTACTCTCATTTCATTTCAGTAAATTTTGTCACTATTCCAAACTCCATTGTTTTTGTTCTTTACTCCTACCCCTGAAAGCTTTCGTGCTCGATTTCCTGTCAAAACACCGCTCATTTAATGATATACGCCATTTCATCATAATCATCTTCTTCTCCTTTTTCTTATATTAATTTCACCTAAAAAGATTTAAAATCAAGCAATGTACAGCACCGAAAGTGGACCAAGAGTTAAAAAGAAGGTTACTGGCATTTTTATTCTCTGCAGATTTTAGTTTCTTGGAAATGCTATTGGCAGGAACTTACAAGAGGGTTGAATGAAGAAGGCGATAGTTTGCACGCTAGTCTGAAATTGAATTGATTTTCACCAATTTCAGGCTAACAGATGTTTGAGGCGGATGGTGGAATTGCAGATGCAGGGTTTTTGGAACAGTTCCAATGAAGTATTTGTAGAAGAAACACAGAAACCTACGCCGATCATTTACATTCCAGAGAGCGAGTCAGTTGATAAAACAGGAGCAACTTTAAATGAGTGTGATCATGCTGTTTTAGTATCCGGAAGAGTTTTCCCGGATTAGGTATATTGGTACATACGACATTTTGTGGGTGGAATTGTCATAAAAAGTCAAACTAATATATAAGGCTCGCTAGCATTTATATGTGTTCATTAAGCGATTCGTATTGGAATGGAACCAGTTAATCAGATAAGAATAACAAATTTACCTTCATTATTACTATTTATAAAGGAAAAGCTTCTTTATATGGACAGCGAATCGATAATAAACTTCAACTCGATAAACCTATGGATCGGTGTCGAATACGTTTCATCATATTAAATAAATGTATATCTTTCTTTAAACATGATTACAAATTAGGAAAGTTCCTTAAATATAACATAAAATATTATTCTGCATAGGTGTAGCTTTGACTGGGACATAGTTGAGCACATCATTTTAAATGTGCTTCAAAAATTGGTTAGAATTGCCACAGTGGCTATTAATAAGTGTATATTTATTACCTACTTTTTCTTTTAGCATTCTAAATATTCTTCCCGTTTTGCTTGATATTTGAACTAGGTATTTTCAACTAAACCGGTATATCCGCTGTGGAGGTGCTCTATAATTTTTCTTTATTACCGTCTCAAATTCTCTTCCTGAAATGTCATAGTTTTGGCTATTTGTAGCTATCTGATCGCAAATCAGAGAAACAACAAATCCCTATTGCAGGGGTTCCCAACCCTGTGCCCGCGGGCACTTTTGCGCCCGTCAATCAATTTGTGTGTGCCCGCTGCTGTTCAACCGTGTGCCGTATAGTTTGAAATAATCACGCAACAATTCATGGCGTGCTATATGATGCATGCGTTAATGACACATGACGAGTATTAAACGCATACAATGTAAAGTAGACACGCATTCGAAGTTGTTCATTCCAGTTTAAGAACTGGAATATCATCATATTCTCCTAATTATGAAGCACTGGCCAATGAAATGCAATGCCAAAGATCACACTAACTTACATATATATATTTAAATTTTTATATAATGTAAACTTTTAAGTAATAAAACATTTGATTATAATGTAAACTTTGTATGTATTAATTTAACAAAAGAATTCAAAAAATTTGCTTGAAAAAATACATGGTGCCCGTTGCCCTACCGGTATTTTAGAATGTGCTCTAGGAAACAAAAAGGTTGGGAACCCCTGCTCTGTTGGATTTGTTGCTTCTCCGATTGGATTACGTAACAATGGCTACGCGTTTATAATCATATGAACTCTATATTTATATCTTTGAACTTCTTCTAAACGGGAATAATATGGAAAAATTGGTTGTTAAATTTTCTTACAACTCAGCTATAAGAATAATTTTGGTTTTCCTATATGTATTCAGTATAATTGTCTATAATGATGATAATTTATTTAGAATTATTTGTATCTTTTCTATATGTTTTCCCATATCAAATGTGTCATTGGTCTTAAAATATTTTAATTTAAGGTAGAGAATTTAATTTAGGTAGATCAGCATTCCATCTAGCTCTCATGCTTTGATTTTGAGATTTATTTATTTATTGTTGGATATCTGGTTTTCTACTTGTGCACACTAGAAATGGTAACTGTTTAAAATTTCAGAAGAAATGAATAGCGACAATGTTTTCATTCTTCACTTTAGAAATGCATGTTATGATTCCATTTTCTTAAGGAGTATTTCTGCAATTCATTACTTTCTTCGAACTAAACATAAAATCTAGTTACCAGCTTAATATCAAAGTTAATTACATGCTATTAAATTCTGATGAATTTTGCTGAATCTTAGCTTTTGAATTTCTTATATATTGGGTATAATTAATGCTTCATCAGCATTACGATACTAAACGTGTAATTATTCGATTAATTACATATTTATTTACTTTAATTTAATGTATAAGAGAAATGATACGGTATGTCAATAATTCTCCTTCTTCTATTCACTATTGAAAAAAGAATCTTCATTGTGGCTCGCAAGTCTGACGTATCTTTCTCCGTGAATTTTCATTTGTCCTCTTTTATGGACCTTGGATAGTTTCAGAAAGATATTCAACTTACTGAACAACAGTATGAAACTATTTAATTTCCTCCTTATATTACTTTAGGGTATTTATTTTGGGATGTAAACAGCATGACATTTCTGTTGGCTTAATATCCTATCTACATTATCAAATCCGCTCGGTTTAATGTATACGAAATCAAGTAACTTCATTACTCCCTGATATTGGTTCTATCTGCCTCAGCCTTTATTCCGCTTATGCATCTCTTAATTAAAGAACTCTTTTTTCCTTTAGCGATTTATCTTTTTGTATTTACATTTCCTTGCAGTACATAATTTCTCGCCTTTTGGTTATTAATGGAGATTACACTTAAGCCATCTGGACGTTAGACAATCAAGTATACTTATAATGCGAGAATAATGGCATGCATTATAAGTTTACAAGCCACTTCTGCTGAGATATTTATTTATTATTATTTTTTCTTAAATTACAGTTGAATTTTAAATCTTTAAATAACAGTCCTTCGGTATATGGATTGCTGCTCGAAGTCGTTTTATAAAAGGGCTACGCATTGTGTTAATAGGAAGTTCCCTGGAGATTGAGGAAAATTAATCATGAGAAAAGATCATAGCTAGAGTAATAATTTAAACAGTAGGACAGCAAATCATGAAATATGAGTCGCTGATATTAAAGATCTAACAATGCCCAGATCTATCTGGACTTGTTTACTAAATATTCACGTGATATTTGGTTTAGTGTTACAAATGACTTATTTTTAGGGCTATGTTTTCTTTTTATATGAAAATTCAGGAGATGTAGCGTGGCTACATCTCATCTAGTTATGCTTAAATTGCGAGGCACTTCCTTTTTCTGTGCACTTTGTAATAATTTAAGGCGCTGTTTATTTTCAGTCACACACGAAAATAATACATAAATTATCATTAAATGCATGCACTGCTTGGAAAGAAGTCAACGGATACTCCCCATGGGCAACTTGCATCGTGCCATGTAACAAGTCACTTGTTTGTAGCCGGCATAAATTGGAGGAATTTGATGCTCCTAGGATCAGTACAATTGTGTCCTGGTGCGAAAAAGGAAATGGCAGAGTTTGAAAGAGGCGTTGTGGTAGGATGACATGTTGCAGGCCTAATGTTAACAAACTGGGCCATCCCAGGTCAACAATCAGTGATACCATTCTGAGATACTGTATAAGCACACTGAAACAACTGCAAGTACTACTCGCAGAGGACTATTCACTACACTCACCGAAGACCGTAGAGTGCTATGAAGGATAACATTTAAAAACCGTCATTTGTCTGCCGACACGTTGAATGTTTCTAGCATCGACTGGAACACGAATCTGCACAAAAACATTTAGAACCGAGGCTCACAACAGATCCTGGTACAACCGCAATATGCAAGCCCCACATTACATGAACCAACGTGCAACGTCGTCTTCAGTGGCGCAAAGAGCGTGTACAGTGGGACGTAAAAGCTGGGAAAACTGTGTTATGGAGCGACAAATCACGCTACACCCTCTACCGAGCAGATGGACGGGTATGGGTGTGGCTGATGCCAGGTAACGTCTCTTACCAGAGTGCGTAACTCCAAATATGAAATTCAGAGGTGTGGTAGTATGAACCTGTTTTTCCTTGTTTGGCCTTGGACTTCTGTTTGTGGTGCCACGAACGTTGAACTCTGAGTTGTATCTGAACATTCCGGATAATGCAATGCTTCCTACTTTGTGGAGTTTCTGCGGAACTCACCAATTTAAAAAGCGCGATTTGTCCGACTGCTGCTGTAACCGCGTGGTTTGTGGATGTGAACGTCACTACACTTGACTGGCCTCCACACAGCCTGATCTCAACCCTATTGAACATCTGGGGAAGAACTGGAGCGTCGGGTGTGGTCAAGGAACGTCTGCCATCGACAGTCCAGGACTGTATGACATGTCTACAAGAAAGAATGGTCCACAATTCCCATTGATCGCTATCGTATGCGTCTGGAAAGTATGCCCAGTATGATTGCTGCAGTCGCCGCAGCGAAAGGAGGTCCTACATCGTATTAAGGTGGGAGCCATGGCTGTTTGTTCCTCACACTATGGTGTCTGTTGGCTTCTTTCCAAGCAGTATACTTAGGGTTAGTCTTACCTTAAACTTATGTTGACAGTTTAATGGAATGAAGACAGCACAAACGAATTAAACAACTCTTTAATGATTCATACTTCATTTTTTCACGAAGACAGCATCATTTTATATATGATATAGAACGGCAACTTGCACACAAACAACACAAAATGATTGGACTGATTAAACTTAAACTTAAAAGCCTGAAGACCTAAAAGGACGGATTCTATGGGCACTGGTAGGGAAATCTTGATTAATGAATGAGGAGCATAATCATTACGTTTTTCCATATCGCTAGAAATTTCACTCTTCCATAATTATTTAGGTCAGATTCTAATTCTCGTGTTTATACTTGCTGCAGTGAAGCATAACGTTTTTCACTTGATTCTGTCGGTATTAATCATCGCTCGATCTGCCTGATTTGCGGTTCATAATTGTGACTGCAGATGTTTTTATTACTTAAAATTGTTTAATGGATGGTCATTAACTGATCGCAGAAAGAACGTAAACCCATCTGCCGTATATGTAAAGAGATTGTTTTGATCGGAGGATCCTTTTTTATTTATCTCTAAGTTGGCAAGATATATGGACTGGAGTCGCTGTTGGAATATTCCGAGGATGTGTTGATGCTGTACCACCATAATTTTAACATTCTTCACGTAATAAAACAATATGATGATAGATAAAACTCATTGTAATCTGTAACTGCATCTTCATAATGTTTATATTTTAAGTGAACTTATAATTTCATTTATTAATACTCAGCTTCTAATTAATTGAACTAGCATTTCTTTCTCTTACTTGGTCGCTCTGTCAAGTATCACACGTGACACCAGCCGCAACTTATTCATGCTATTATGTAAAAAGAAAACTAGTATAAGAAAATAACCATTTTGCATCAGAACCTTACAGAAGTCTGGGGCTCGGTATTTCGATTTCAACACAAATGGGGAAAACTACTCTCTCTCTTTAACTGATTGCAATCATATAATAGGGGGTATCTGTAGAAACAGTTAAAGACTTGTTTCTTCACGTTTCGATGCCACTTTAATTTTTTTTTCTATGTTGTTTGCCTTTCATTCAGTAACTGATTCTGTTTAAAAATATATATTTGCTCGTCGTCCTGACTGTTCTGCATGTGATTATAATCCTGCTTCTCCCATGATTAAATATTATATGGTGATTCCATGATACGAAGTTACTTGACCACACGTTTTGAAAAAATATTCGGGCTTCGCTGTGACTGTTCTGTAATTCTGGTTCTAAAATTGAGTATTGCATGATCATTCCATGATAAGGAGTATACTTGACTACAGAAGAGTTACTGGAAGAAGCAAGAAAGAAGGGGAGAGAGAAGGGCTTCGCTGTGACTGTTCTGTAATTCTGGTTCTAAAATTGAGTATTGCATGATCATTCCATGATAAGGAGTATACTTGACTATAGAAGAGTTACCGGAATAAGCAAGAAAGAAGGGAGGAGAGTTAAGGTTTTAAGTTTGTTGCCATAGTATGATTACAACGTTAGTAAAAAGAACCATGGATGCAAACAAGCAGAATAAACGTTCTGCTTGTTTGTACAAGCAGAACGTTTATTTTGTACAACCAAAATATTCTGGTTGTACAGAAATATACTTTCAACAGGCGTACAATAGTGATCAGTGGGAATTTCGGACCATATTTTCTGAAGGAATGTAATGAGTTTCTGGACTGTTGTGGGGAGAACGTCCCTTGACCTAGCCAATGCTCCAGTGCATCCCACTGATGTTCAATAAGGTTGAGACCAGGCTGTGTGGAGGTGAGTCAAGTGTATCGATGTTTACATCTACAAACCACGTTTGCAATTCTCAGTCACATTACCCATCTTTCTCCTGTCTGCTAGTGTCTGCAATCTACGTATTCTTAATCTGTCTTCATAATCAGCATTATCATTTTTAACACTCTCCTTTGCACTCTCTCCACCATATATGAATCACAACCGAGACCAGACCTGCTCACAATATCCAAGTGAGGCCTCATCAACGCCTTGTAAAGAGGCAAAATGCCATCCTTATTTTTTCCTTTCAGCATTGCAATTATCTTTTGAGTTGTATTTGCAATCTTTGTTACATGACCCCTAAACTTCAACTGCTTATCGAACACTCAAGATCCCTAGCCTCATCAGTTTATTCCAGGATAATACTATACTCTATGTTCACTGGACATCCACAGGTGCCGTATGGTGACTCCGATGCTCAGTGATGTGCCACACCAGGCCTCGCCATGTAGGCCTGTTGTTTGCTTTTCTGGAGACTTCAACTCTCTGAAGATTAGTCGCTCCACACACACACACACACACACACACACACACACACACACACACACACACACACACACACACACACACACACACACACACACACACACACACACACACACCATCCACCCATCCCATTGATGGTCTACTCCTTCCTCTTTTTCCAGGAACTTTACCTTCTGTTACTGTTCTGAGAAGTCCTCCTTCCATCCTTTCAATGTGTCCAATACATTTTAACTTTCTTTTGTCAATATCCTTAAGAATCTTTAAAGTTCTACTGATCTTTTCCAACACCCATTCATTTGTATGCCTTCCAGTATATGATATCCTCAACAGCCTTCTGTAGCGCCACATCTCAAAAGCAGCTATCCTTTTCTTATCTCACTTCTTTAGGTTCTAAGTCTCACATCCATAAGTCGCTGTTGGAAAAACAACTGCATTCAAAATCCTCAACTTTGTTCCCATGGAGATAGATCCATCCTTCCAAATTTTAGACAAGTCTCTGACGTGTTTTAGCCATCCCTAACCTTCTTCTGACGTCTTCTGAACAGCAATTGTTCACATTAATAATGGATACCAGATACTCAAACTTGCTGACTTCCTCAATTCTTTCTCCGTTAAGGTACCAAGAGCTTCCCTGTTTTGCATTTCCTTTGAGAACCATAATATTCGTCTTGCTAGGATTGAGTTGAAGCCCTCTGTTGTTACTGATCTTGTTAACTTTGTCACGAATTTGTCCTAGTTCCTCCATGTCATTACTAAGGAGTACTGTATCATCAGAATACCTCAGATTACTGATCAATCTACCTCCTGTCCTAATTCCTGTCTTAAACTTATCCAATGCTTCACGCCTGATGTCCTCCGTATATACAGGGTGTTCGGGATAAATTTGACATATTTATAATTAATTATATTTTTCCGTAAGTTACATGTATTAACACACACTTCTCTTCATTTAAAAGTTTGGACCCTTCTTCATTCATATACAAGATGTCAGAAAGGATGGATAGCTGGAACCCACCTGAATCATGGAAGAGAATAACTTGTATCATGATGATTCGTGCCCGCCATCAAAATAAGGATATTACGACTGCTGCCCAATGCTCCCTGAATACAGTAAAAACAATCAGGCATGAACTAGAGACTTGCAATGGTGACTACGAGGATGTAGCAAGAAGAAAGATCCATAGCAGACGGTCTGATTGCGTTCGTACAGCAGAATTCCTCGCAAATCTGCAGGAACAGGTGTTGAAGAACCCTGGCATTGGAATTCGGGCTTTGTTCGTGGAGTTGCTAACTGTAGTCAAGCCCTGGATAACAAGGGTAGCCAATGGTAGGCCGTATGTATGGCAGCAGGATTCGGCCCCTTGCCACACCTCTGGGAAAAGTCAAAAATGGTTGTCTGAAAATTTCTACGACTTCACCAGTCCAAATGTTTGGCCTGCAAACTCCCCAGACCTTAACCCCATGGATTATTTTGTATGGGGCGCAGTTGAAAAAGACACCAATCGCACTTCCAGTAATACAAAAGCCCAGTTAATGGATAAAATTAAAACAGTTTTTGCGGCCCTTCCCAGGGAGACTGTAGCATCAGCTTGTTCGAGGTTCCGAAGCAGAATTGAAGCTGTGATCGATGCTAATGGTGGTTATTTTGAGTAAATCTTGTTGATAGTATTGTAATTAACTCTGCCTGTAATGTTTTTTTGTCAATTCATTAAATTTAATAGATACAAAGAAGTTTCTTTTTCCTTACGAAACTGTCAAATTTATCCCGAACACCCTGTATATATATATATATATACTAAACAAGTGAGGAGAAAGTACACATTATTGCCTAACTCCTTTTCCAATCTTAAGCCAATCAGTCAATCCAACATCTGTTCTTACCGTGGCTCCTTGCTCCCTGTACAAGTTGGCTATCAACCTGATAGTGTGTTGAGGAAAACCCAGTCTTTTTCATTACTTCCCACAGTTTCACATGCTGAACACAGTCAAAAGCTTTAGAGTAGTCTAAGAAATACATTACCAGAGGCAGTCTGAATTCTTTATATTTTTCTGTGATCTGTCTAAGACAAAGGATCTGATCTCTGTTGCCCCCACCTTTCCTAAAACCTGCTTGTTCCTCGGGCATCTCTGCCTCAACTGGCCTCAATCCTATTTAGCATGAACTTCAATAAAATTTTGCTTGCATGCGATATTAAACTAATAGTTCTATAATTCTTGCACACCTTCATATCACCTTTTTTATGTAGTGCTATGAAAACTGACTTCTTCCAGTCTCTAGGCCATGATCCTGTCTCCCAGATCCTTGTAATCAATCTATGAAGTGCTCTTATCCCTCCATCCCCTGTGGCCTTAATTAACTCTGCTGGGATTTCATCTGCACCTGGGGCCTTATTGTGGTTAAGCTGCTTAACTGCTCTTTCAACTTCGTGCCTAAGTAGAGGAGGTTCCAAATCAGTTCTGTTAGTAATGCTCCATTCCTGCCTTTGATGCCATTCAATTTGGGCTTAAACGTGTGCTTTAAATCACGAACTAACTAAAACATCCTTTTATAATTGAGACTCCTCATCGCGCACTCTATCTCTTCACATTTATTAGTACAGGACTTTTCCTTGTCCTGCTTGATGGCTTCTCCTGACTTCTTCATGTAATCTCTAATATTTTTCAGTCCATGTGTCTCTTTGTTTTTCCATCCGCCTTCTTTTGATTAGTTTTCATGTTGAATCTGGTACCCATGGGTCTCTTGGTCTTCTTATTGAGAGAGATACTTCTTGGCTGTATCCTGTATTATACTTTCACTCCTTCCCGAAGAATTTCTGGTGAGTGCTCCTCATTCTTCTCCAGAAAATCATCCAACCGAGTTGATGTTTCTTGTGGATCATCCAATCTAGTGGAATGTGCCTGACTTTTAAGTTTCCGGAGTCTTAGTCTTACTTTGGCTCTTACTAGTTGATGGTCTGTACTACAATCTGCCTCAGGACAGGTGTTCACATCAGAGATGCGTACTTTCCACCACTGGGGAGCCAGGATGTAATCATCCTGGATTACATCCTGGGTTCTGGAAGCAGGTATTCGTGATAACTAAACAGTTAGCATGGGAAAATTCCAATAGTCTTTCATCACGGGTGTTGGGTTCACCTGGACCAAACATGCCACACTCTGGCCTAACACTCTTTCCCACTTTTGTATTTAAATCCCCTAAGATGTAAAGTATGTCTCTCCTTGGTAGGAAGTCCAAAACCGTTTGTAAGTTTTCATAGAATTCCTGACTCACTTTTTCGGGCCTATCCGTGTGGGGTGCATAACCTACCACGATTGATACATTGATAGGCTGAGCCTTAAGTCTAATAGAAAGTATCCATTCATTAATGAGGTTATAACCAAGAAGGCTTCTTGCCTGAGCTGTATTCAGTATCACAGCTACCCCATGACGTTTTGAGTCACCACCCGAGTAAATAACTAGCTTACCATCCTGTCTTTTGAAGTCACCTTCTCCATTCCACCTGGTCTCTGTAATTCCCAGTATGTCAATTTTATACATATCCATCTCCTTACAAACAATCTCAAGAGTACCCATCTGTAAACCCGAACATTCTATGTGCCAATGTAAAATTTCCTTCTAAGATTAATCTTATACCTTCTGTGTTGCTCAATCACAATATCACTGACTTTTGATGGAGACTGCAATATACTTCTCAAAAAGGACCCTCTGCCTAAGCCCTGAACGCGGCTCTGGTTATTCTGCAGCAGGAAATGCATTATAAGACACAACCATATTAGCAATTTGGAGTGAAGTCACTGCAAGAAGGAAGTGGTAGTGTTGCAGAGGCCCTTTCCACATAAGAAGAGATGAAATAGAAAAATAGGAAAGATTCACCCCTAGCCCTGGAATACTCTAATAGCATTGGGGGGGGGGGGGAAGAGCAAGAAGAAAAGAAAGAAGGAGAGAAAAAAAGGGAGGGACCAGTCTACAGATAATATAACAGATATATATTACGTTAAGTAAAGCATGGTCCAGCATCAGGTATCTCGGGTTTGCCATGCCCGTACTCACTTAAGTGAGCCCTTGAAGCACTAGCATAATCCCACCAATATATGACATTGGATATCTAATCACTCCAAAGTGAATGATTTACTAACATTGAACTGACATCCATTTTCCCATGCCCATATTTCCAGCCTATTCAAATCATTTTGGAAGTACTACATATCAGCAGCATTCCTGATTACCCCACCTATCTTTTCATTATCAGCAAATAGCTGTATGTCGCCTGTCAAATCCATCCCAAAGTCATTAATGTACAGATTAAATAACAGTGGACCAAGCAATGATCCTTGTGGTACACCACTGGATACCTTAAATCTTGCAGACTCACATGTCCCGTATACCACTTTTTGATATCTGTCAGTCAGCCATCCTCTTATCCACGTTTCTATTTTATAATCCAAATCCATATTCTCCAATTTATACAACAGTCTACCATGCTGTATTCTGTCAAAAGCCTTAACAAAATCCAAAAGTATCATGGGGAATTCATTCCCCTTGTCTAATTCAATGGTAACATTGTTATAGAATGTGAGCAAGTTGCTAAAACATGACCTTCCCCTAGTAAACCATGTTGCTTATTGCAAAGTAGAGAGAGAGAGAGATTCAGTGTCAACCTATTTATCTTCACCACCACTCCTGAGAAATTGTTCGATATTTGGATGCATAGAGTCTCAGAATAGGAATATTAAATCATTCCTATTCTGAGACTCATATTAAAGAGCCTGGTGAAAGATATAGTCAGTTCAACTGAATTCTCTTTTAGCACACGTGCTGATATCCCATCAGTCTCTATTGCTGAATTCTCATTCAGTTTGTGCAACAGCTCTAATACCTTGTCATCATACACCTGAATGTCTTCATCCAGTGAAGAGGTAGCAGTAGCAGTGACCTCAATGTTGCGTACACCATGTTGATAGCTTTTTAACAAAATGGGCACTCATTAATTGAACCTCTTCTGCATCTATTACCCTCACGCCACGTGCATTTAGAAGAGTATTCTTTCATATTCATTCTTTCTTTTACTTCAAGCATTTCGATAGAATTTTTGTAGTCAGCAACGATCCTATCTGTTCCTTACATTATGGTTTTCCTTACATTATCTGTTCCTTACACTATTCCAAACAGTGTATATTATGTCTGATAATGTTGCGTATTCTGAAGATTTTTGTGTGAAAACACATTCGATTTACGTGGAGGGAAATCCTGCCTTCTTCATATGATACCAGCTAACTCATACTTAAAATTGAAAAGCTCTTATAATCGATCTTCCCATTCTAGAAGCGATTCGAACCAGTTTCACTTCATACTCAGACTTGCTTTCCGTATAACAGTTGGAACTATTCTAGCCTGCTGCTTATAATTTTCATAATGGGCATCATCATCCTTATGTGCTCGGTATTCCTTCCACATCATTCTTTTCTTAAGAATCTTGCTTAATAAGATGATTACACATCCATTTGACTCCTTCGAGAGTTCGAAGAACAAATTCTTCGAACTCTCGGGACACATTCTGATATTGCATTCTTGAAGTATTACTTAAATGCTTCCCATGCACTGTCGATATTCTTCCCATTCATCAACCGATCCCATTACACTGAACTCAGTATACTGCTTAGTTGGTCATAATTTCCTGCTTTGTAGTTCAGCATGTAACCTTTTCTGAATGGAACATCCATAACTTATTGACTACACCAGTGAATATGATCACTTGGGAAGTCAAGTGATCATACTCACTTGACTATGATCACATGATCACTGTCACCAAGTGGAGGCAGAACAGTTACGTCTTTAACTGAAAAGCCCCCTGACATAGTAATCAAATCTAACACCCTTTGACTTAGAGTTTCTTCTCTCACATGCTGCTTGAGGAAGTTGTCCCGCAACAGCTCAATAAATTGATTTTTATTCTTCTCGTGAGATTCTACTGCTACCCAATCAATATTTGGATAATTAAAGTCTCCCATTGATTACTCTTTTCGCGCTGATCTTTTCTATTTGGTGATGCATTTCATCATCATCACTAGGAACCGAACCAACATGTGTGTAACAACAGATATGGTGGATCGGTTACATAGTGGGGTGTAACAACACTCCCACTATGTAATTGATCTTGGTAGATTTCACCTCATACCAGATTGCTTCAAACTCACTGCCACATGAATATTGTTACCAGTACTACAATCATAGATCTTAACACTAACTGGATTCAAGTCAACCGATATCATTAGCAGCACACCTTCTCCTCTCCTGTCCTCTCTATCCGTCCTAAAATACTGTACCCTTTACACCCGATACCAGTTAGTATGTCTGATTCTGATAGCCAGGTCTCACTACAGTCTACAATCTGAGGTCCCAGCATATTGACCAAGGCAACAAACTCTACCCCTTTGTTTCTGATACTCCTTTTATTCGTGTACAGACAATAATCTACTTGCATATTCTTTTTGTATACTCTTGTTTGCAGTCTGCCATGATACAGTTAGAAAAACCGCAGATCTCTATTATTTTCTGGTGCTTTATACATGTAGGCATCTTTGCGCACATTTGATGGGTTCGAACCGGACGAACGAATATATATATATATATATATATATATATGAGGAACTACAGAATCGGCGATTATAAAGAATGTCGGGAAGGGGGGGGGGTGCTTGGTACGCAAGAATCTGCAAAAGCGTAAAGATGCTAGCAGTGCATTTGAAATGATCAAGAGGTGTTATATGGAAGTAGTATTAGGCTGCTTACTTAAAAATGTTATTGAAAGAATATGCAAAGAAAAATGATCAGCATGCTCATGAGTGGTTTAAAAAGCATAGCCAGAAACAGCGATTAGCATGAAGGCAAAATCAGATGATTTTACCCGATCATTTTGATCACTGTTGTGTGGAATAGATTAGAAATTAAAATTAAGTGGACCGTAGAGAATGGGATCTGCTACATGGCGAATGAAAGAACAAGTTCTGATAGGATAACTTTAATCAATGCTGATGGCGAGGAGGTAGAAGCAGAAGAAATAGTTGAATTGTTGAATTAACACTTCGCCATGCTGTGTAATCTAGGTGGAGATATTACAGTAACAGATGCAGCAGACTGATGTGTAAATAAAGATAGATAAACTGGAGGTACTTATGATCTAGCATAGGCTGTGGTAATACTGCTATGGGATTTTTACGAGATATAGACTAGTGCAAGAGAATTTCCAGTTCCTTTGGCCAGGCTGTTCATTTAATGACTCAGTCCGCTTTCGGAATCCCCATGGAATGAAATTAAGGCAAAATTGTTTCGTTCCATAAGGGTGTATGGAGTTATAGACATGTCGGTAACAGAGCGATGGTGTTTAAAATATTGGAAAAGTTGACAGAATGATTCAGGAATTGGTGATACGAATCTGATATACCGCTCCCAGCAGAGTAAGTGTACTATGTCTTATAGTAGTAATTTCTTCATCTTGTTGTTGTTATTACGTAATTCCTCCAGGGAACTCAAGAAGTCGTGGGAAGGCATACTACTCCAATAAACCCAGCTCACCTTTTCCTCTACTTGATCTTTCAATTACAACACACAGACATTACTACCATCAACATACAGTCTCATCTACCGCCCACCACCACCACAACATATAGTATATTTTGTTTGTTATTTGGGTATGTTCTAATGGCCGATTTGCTTGTATGCTGGATAAAAAAACTTGAATTTTTGGGAGGAAAAAACTCTGAGACCACCATATGAGAGTGGATAAGTCATCTTGAATTCAAAAAACCTACATAAAGATTCCTCTCTTCACAACCCGAATTGATTTCAGGTCTCTTCCAGTCGAAGGACGTAATGTCCCATTTGAGGCGCTACAGTAATTACTTTTTTACGGTAAAGTGATTGCCGAGTTGGATAAATTTACATTTATCCAATGTACACAATCATATACTTTTGGATTTTGCATTGACATTTAATAGGATACTGCGCTGGACTCTGTTAAGTAAATTGGAGCAAATGGAGATCGATGTGAAACTGATGACTGATATTGGCTGATGGATGGATTGACATCGAACAGTAATATATGATAAAGTAGTTTCCAAACGAAGGCATAAGTAATCGGCGGTATGTCATGGAGCGTTGTACTTGGACAGATTTATTTAATTAAATTAATATTAATAATGTAGAGAATAATTCGTGTAAAAATATTCATTTTCTTTTTGTAGATTATGTAAAACAGGAGGACAGTAGTCAATAATGGTAAAGGTGATGTAGAAATGCTACAGGATGTTTTAAATAGACTGACATGGGAGTAAAAGTTAATGGTCTCATGATTAATGTGGCAAAATGTAAGGTTGTGTACTCTGAGATCGACTATTACAAGCTGTCGCGATGGAAATTGACTGCAGAAAATTAACGAGGCCAAGGAATTCAAGTTCTGAAGGCATAATTGAAAAACAGCATACCCCCCCCCCCCGCCGTTCAGAATAATCTTTTGGATGTTGAAGAACATACCGAGAAGCAGAGAAATGGAGGCAAACAAATCTGGAATGCTGCGCACAGCATTCCAGATTTGTTTGTTCCGGCGTCTTCTGGGATTTTCTTGGGGATGTGGAAGTGTTGGAGAGAATCTAGAGATAAGTGACTAAAATGGTGACCTATCTACTGGTTGCTCCCTAAAGGATATACTGGAGATTTGTGCCTTACAAAGTTTAGTTGAAAAATGAAAAGGACGGAATATGACTGAAATATATGTTACTAAAGGAGTTTTATAGAGTAGATATTGAAGAAGTTTTCCTTCAGTATCGTGTATACGGAAAAACGAAAGAGAACAAGCCCCTCCCCCCCCTTCTCCCGAAAGTTGTGTAATGGTGTGAGGACTGGTTTTCTTTGCTTGGAGAATGGTGAATAAGCGAAATAGGATTGCCACACGCAGTCCTGAATGCATTGTCCGTGAATCAGTTTAAAAGAAATATAATAGTACTGTGTGAGTAACGGCTACTGGGCATCTTTTGTGATGAGTATTCATCCGTGGAGGTTTCCGTCTTTGCATATGGCTATCCTGTGTTTACAGTACTTGGAAAATAAAGCACCTTCAGTTTTTACAGCGAGAAATTTAATATGTTAGTTTAGCTCTTCCTAATGCATGATCAATCAATCATCTATTTTGACCATTACGTATTGATTCAATACACGAACGTCTTCGATGTTTCAGTGTTAGGTGTAGATAAAGTGTCTCTGAAACAACTACCGCAGTGATTAATTGATATTAGAAATGATGAAGGTATGATGGATTCAGGTGCGAGCTCAAACCTATTCATCTTCATCAGTCTTTCTGTAAGTTGTTAAAAGACCATACAGTTCTCAAGTGTGTATTCAATTCATTTTTATACAGTGCCTTGGAAGGGATGAAGTAGGGATATTGAATTTAGTAGAAGATAAGAAGCAGTAATGTTTCATTTCTTCTACTATATATATATATATATATATATATATATATATATATATATATATATATATATATATATATATATATATATATATATATATATATATATATATATATATATATAATATATAATATATACAATTTAAAACCACGACCTTTCATCCTGATTACATTTCTTCAGATGTTAAACACAAAAACTAGTAGACAGTTAAAACTAACAAAGTTATGTCATAGCAACGGTATAATAGGATAAATCGAATGATTTTATCCTATTACACCGTTCTAATAGGATATATGAAACAGGATAAATCGAATGAATAGGATATGGTAGAGAGTAAATTGAAATGCGATGTTTAAAATATCACAAATCAAATGAAAAATCAATTAAAAATTGAAAGCATGAGCGTATAAGCTTCAGAGGATAGGGAATGGACAATATATTGGTTAGATGGATTGGAGATTGGCTCTTCGAATGAACGAAGATTCCTCTTAGATCCTTATAAAATAACAATTTTTCTGTTTTCATCGTACAGAGTATTTACGTATTTACAATTAATGCATATTACACTTGATGCTCTGTACATTATACTGTACGCAGTTTAAGGCACATTATTTCTTTTCAATATTTTTTTCTTTGGATACAAATTCATATACTTTTTTATATCTGTATCTTCATTATTATTATACACCGTACTGACTGTTTTGTTACATAATTTGCAGTCTTTGATTATGAGGATTACGTGTGGATGAGTGAGATGATTAATCCCACTTACTTCGAAGCTTGGATTAGCTTTTATGAAGAGAGTGGGATTAGCCTTCACTATTTACGTTGTTGTTACTGTTTATGGATAGGATGTAGGCACTGGATGCTGGTGATTTGTGATGTGTATATTAGTGTTAATGGTATATTAACTTTGTTGGTATATTTTCCAGAGTTCGTGTTTTAATGTTCTGTAGTTGTCTATGTGTTTTAAATTACTTGGTAGGTTGTTGAGTAGCGTGGGTATCTGATCTGATCTTACCAAAGAACGAGTTGCCTTGGTGTTGTACTACCAGGTGTTCACTTACGCTTGGATTCGCCGATAGTTCTTCGGCATGAAACTCTTAGATCGTAATTTTCGATCTCAGAGTTTCGCATACTGGCTGTAAAATAATAAGAGATTTTTATCCCCTTAATTTAATTAACTTCGCCAGAAAAAATAGCGTTTGGCTTTTTATCTTAGTTATAATATATGGGAACACCTTTCTGGCATTCGTATAGTGAAGGTATGTAAGTTCTTTTCGCTTAAACGTTGATATGATCCATCTTCCAGGTCTACCTACTCACTAATGAGACCTAAAAAAAGGTTGAAACCGGTCTGGGTAGTGACCTCTCCTCATAATGTAAGGCAGTATTACATCTCCTAGGAGCTGTGTTTTACATTGTGAGAAAATATCAAGGATAGTGTGGGAGCTTGCTCCACCTTTGCTTCGAGTTACTTTGGTGTTGTACTACCAGGTGTTCACTTACGCTTGGATTCGCCGATAATTTTTCGGCATGAACTCTTAGATCGTAGTTTTCGATTTCAGAGTTTCTCATACTGGATGTAAAATAATAAGGGATTTTTATCCCCTTAATTTAACCATACGAGTTATTGAAGGGTGTAGGGATGTAGAGAGTTGTTGTTGTGGGTCGTGTTATACGATATGTGTTTCTGTTGTTTCGATAGGTGATGTTGAAGTAATTCCTTAGTAGTATTATTTAGTGTTTCAGGTTTTTAATGCTCAGGATTCTGTGTATCGCCATGTGCTGGTCGGATATTGGCTGTTGTGTATAAGGTGTCCAAATCACTGTTGACACAATTTTCCTATGTAATATTTCTAATTTTGTTAGGTGGCTGTTTGATGTGTTTGCATAGACTGTTATTCCGCATCTGAGTAGGGATTCGCAGATACCGTGATATAGGACTTTTTTTTTTATGTTAGATGGAATAATGTCTTTTACTTGGAAGAGTTTTGCTGCAATGATCCGGAGTTTGGTGTGTAGGTATTCTATATGTTTTGTCCATTTAAGGTGGCAATCTATATAAAGACCAAGGTTTTTTATATATGTTACAGGTTCGAGTTCTGGACATTGGCAGGTTTTTTTTGTTGTTAATGCAGCGGTATGTGTGACAGTGTATCGATAGTGGTGCGGGCCTCATGATTCTCGGGTTGTGTATTATTAACATCTGTGTTTTGGTGCTGTTGATTACAATTGTGTTTGGTAGAAGTATGTTGTGATTTCATTTAGGTTTTTGTGCTTTGGAGAGAGCCGTGTTGATGTCTGTGTGGATTGTTAGTACTGCGGTGTCAACTGCTTACTGAATATTTGACTTCTTAAGGCCAGGTTATGAACATCGTTAATGTATATGTTGAACAGAATGGGTGATAATATGGCGCCTTGAGGGACACTGTGTTTTATTTGTATACCCCGGCTGTGACATGTACCTATTTTTGTTACTTGTGTTCTGTTTGAGAGATAGTTCCTGAACTAAGTATGCAGTGTTCCTCTTATACGTATTGAGTATAGTTTGGTGAGTAGTATGTCATGTTCAAGTGTATCAAATGCTTTGGTTAAATCATGCAGTATAAGGATGGCGTACTTGTTTATGTCGAGAGTTTTGTAGAATTTTCTATAATTTTTGAAATTACTGGTAGGATAGCTATTGGTCTGTAGTTCTGAGTATCGCTTCTTTTACCATGTTTGTAAATTGGCGTAATTATTGCAGTTTTTATTTGTTGTGGAATAATGCCAGTGTGGAATATTGTGTTCACGAGTTTCACAAGTATTGGATTTATTTGTTCAAAATTAGTTTAGAAGGTCTATGAGTCTTATTTTGTGTATTCCTGGAGTGGTCTTTGGTTTTAGTTGTAAGAGTGCTTCTTTCAGTTCCTGTTTGGTTGCGGAAGGAAAATACATAATTTGTTGTTGATTTGTGTCGGTAGTTTTTTGTTGATCATTGGTAGATTGTCTTTTTTTGAGTTATGTGATATTGTTTGTTAATTCATGGTCGAATAAGTCTGCTAGTTCCTCTTGGTTTGTATCCTGACCGAAACTTTTTGCAATAAAATCTTGTGGTGAAGTTTTCTTTTTTCGATTTACTAATTCGTTGAGTGTAGCCCATGTTTGCTTCATGTTGTCGTTATATTACATGAATTTTTGGAAGTAGTAGTGTCTTTTTTCCCTATGCATTTTTGCTGTTAGTTGAGTTCTTGTGCGTTTGTATAATGTTTGTAAATATGTGTTGCTGGGTGACTTTTTTTATTTTTTTTCCATATATTTTCTTTTACTTTAATACTTAATACTATTTAGTATATCGCCATTTATCCATGGATTATTGTCTGTTTGTCGCCTCGTTTTTGTAGTCTTTGTTGCTTTTTTATATATTTCTGTGACTTTAGTTGGAAATTCTCATATAATGGATCAATTATTTTAAGTAGGCAATTCCAGTCTGTATTTTTTATGTTGTCGACAATGCTCTTTAATATGATCGAGTTTTGCTGACTTTTGTGGTGGTGAGAGGGGGGGGGGGGAGGTAACGTAATAAAACGAAGTTGAGACAAAGTAGTGGTCGGCAATTTTGATGTACCGATGATGTATATGTATGGATGGGAGCCTGTATGTTGATATGATCAATGCATGATTGTGTTAGTGAATTGTTGAATATTTCTTCTCTTGTTCGGGAGTTAATGGTAGGGTTAATGTTGTACCGACTTAGTATATCAAGGTATGTGTTAGTGGTTGAAGAAGCGTGGTCAAGAGTATTTATATTAATATCTCCTATTAGGATGAGTCTATGTGTTGTACGGGGTTCGATACCGCTTAGCCATGTTTCTAATTCATGCAGAAAGCTGAATGAATTATCTGGGGGTCTGTATACTGTATTATGTTTATTGTGTATTTAATACTATGTTTGTCGCTATTTGTGATTTCCAAACTTAATGTTTCCGCGTGTTCGAAATGAGTTTATTTTTCAGTCACATTGTAATTTTCTTTGATAAATGCCACTGTACCACCTCCTCTTTTGTTTGGTCTAAATAATAATAATAATAATAATAATTTTTTAATAACATTTTATTTATCATGATACAGATTATTTACATATATGCAATAAAACATATTATTACATTTTCTGTTCAGTACAAAATGTAGAGTACAGTGATTTTTTTTTTAAACGTAAATTTTTTGGGTGCATGTTTCTTGTTCATAGTATATCCTTAGAGCTCTTTTCAGGCTATTGTAGTTTGTAAGGTTTCTGTATTCAAAAGTACAAAAGTACAAATGTACATAATAATAATAATAATAATAATAATAATAATAATAATAATAATAATAATAATAATAATGAGAGTGATTATACAAACAAATTTCTGCATTTGTTTATAAGGATTACTTGTAGATGAGTGAGGCTAAGTTAATCCCACCTTCTTCAAAGCTTGGGTTAGCTTTTATGAAGAGAGTGGGATTTAGCCTTCGCTATTTGTGGTGTTGCTACTGTTAAAAAAATATAATAATATATTTTTTCAAACTGTAATAACGTTTTATTTATCATCACATAGAGTATTTACATATATACAATAAAGTATACTATTACATTTTCTGTTTAGTAATGTAGAATACATTTGTACCGAACAAATTTTTTTAAATATAAATGTAGATTTTTTTTTTCAATATCAATATCATAGCTTATTATTCTATAGCATATTTACATATACATATTTTTTAAATACTGATTTTTAATAATAATAATAATAATAATAATAATAATAATAATAATAATAATAATAATAATAATAATAATAATAATCTGTGTGCTAGTGAGGAATTATGTTACTCTTATGGTTTCGGTTAAGAACTTTTTATAGTTCATAATTTCTTTTATAATTTTAAGAAATTTTATAATTTCTTATCTATTTGTTTGTTAATTGAGTGTGTTCTGTGGCTTTGAGGGAAGAAAAATTCGAGTGTCTCCGAGGGGAAAATCCTTTTATTTACATATGACACTAGGTTGCTCACTTTTACTTAAAAAAATAAATAGTCCTTCTAAAAGCTCCTCGCCTGCGGAAGCCCATCTCTGATCGATCTTACCACAAGTATTTTTTAATATCATCCCCTCTCCCCACAAACAAGAAAGACTGCGAAACCTATAGTACATTTGTGCCGTCTGTGAGCAAAAGTGGTGAAGAAGAAAGATGGAGCCTGTTGATATGTTGATTTTTATGTTACTTTATTTTTACATGTATGTAGTTCTTAGCAAACGCTATGTTGGAGTCTGTTACAAAGCATAAGGGTATATTGGAATGAAATAAAAGCAAGCACAAGAAACTGGTTTGATAAGTTTGAGGCTGTATGAATCATTGTTGACCGGAGGTTGCCTCATGTTTACATACTTGAGGGGAAAATGTAGGAATGGTGGCAGCCAGTTCAGTGAATGTCGCCCGTGAAAATAGCCATGGAAGTGTCATATGGCGGAAATAGAATGTTTATGATTTTAACAATTTTGTTTCTTGTTTGTACAAGAAAGAAAATTTTACGCGGTTCAGAAAGCATACTTAGGTATTAGGTTCTTGCTTTCATCCTTTACCGAAGAGAGAGAGAACAAACAAAAGTTTGCGCATATTTTTTAATATCATCCCCTTTCGCCACAAACAAGAAAGACTGCGAAACCTATAGCACATTCGTTCCGTTACTTATGGATAGGGATTCATCCACATTACTTATGGATAGGGTGTAATTGATGAGATATTGTTTAAATAATTGATATTTATTACAAATTTAACAGATTATACATTATTATCACGAAATAAGCCGGCCTGGTTGGGCGAGTGGTTAGCGTGTCCGCTCTCCAGCCAAAAGGCTGCGGGTTCGAATCCTGCCGTGGGCATTGATGTTTGTGATTATCTGTGGAATTACTAGTGGTGGTTGGCGATGGGGTAGTTGTGGTTAGTTGTAGTTGGTGGATTTGAGTGGTGGAGAGAGAGAGAGTATGTTGTAGAATAGATGCCCTCCCTGGATATCTTTTGTGATTTTTAGTAAGTGGAATGCAAACCATTGGTCTTCGAGCATATAAACCTATGGCATGAAGACGATTTCGAACATTTCTCGTCTCCAGAAAGTGATTCCAAAGTCGTGAAATTACGCTTTGAGATACACGGCACGCTTGACCAACAACTTGCTGCGTTTTGTCCAGCTTCTAATCGACCAATGGCCTCTCCAAGCCATGAATTCCGGGATATCATGTTGTCGCCATTTTTAACAAAATAATGGGTAGTAGGTGACACAATTTTACAATTGAAGTGATAATTATGCACTGTGGAAGTGAGCGCAACAAGCCACGCTTTTATACCCCTCTCTCACATGCTAATACGGCTAAGACACGTTTCGAGAAGTCTTAACATGATTTTGTACGCAGTTGCGTGTTCTAGAGTGTTGTATATTAAGAATATTTTAAAACAAATATGTTGCATTTGTAAATTATTTTTATAACTTTATATATTTACAAGAAAACCAAAATATCCCCTAACAGTTAGGGGATATTTTGGTTTTACAAGAAGTATACAAGAGCCTAGTTGCCTAGTTGCGCGCACGCGCGCTCAACTAGGCTACGTGTTAAAACTAGGCTGCCTCATTATACCAGTATGCACAGTGCACAGCACACCTTCCTTCGGGCTTGGGTAAAGAATAATATAATTTCTTGTAAGTATAATTTGGAATGTCTGAGATTACTGAAGTGAGTCTCCGAGAGAAAGAGAGAGAGAGACGATCATCAAAGATTGCATTCCTATAGTATCTGGTATTTTCAGGGAGGTTTTTGCACAAACACAGAACTGCGAACAGTATTCTAAGATAGGTGAATTTGGAATTTATAGGCGGTTACCAGTTCTACAGTGAGATGTAATGTCTTAAATGGCAAAGGATATCTGTTTTTTGTAGATTAGGAAAGCTGTGGAGGTGATAAGCTTGTGCCAGAAGAGGCTTAAGATTTCTATTCTTTGGCTGACGTACAGAACTCTTAGACAAATCTCTTAAGAAAAATGTGATATTTCTTTCAAATCTGATTATCATCAAAAGTGAGGAAAGATAAACTGTAGTGTTTCTTGCATGAAATAAGAAAGAATTGTTTTGATAATAGCGAAATTGACAAGACTGTTCCACGTTGAAATATAGTAAGGGGATCATTGCTTATGTAAATTATAATATATAAGGTTGTTGTGTTCTGCAAGGTTTGTGAAATGAAAATGAGGAATGCGGTGTATGTACGTCACTTACCATCGAAACTTCATAGAAGTTAAGGTTAGTAAGCGGCCATTTATGAACAGGAGAAAGAGCGTGGGTACTCCGTCCTTTGTGGGAACATCCGAAGAAAGAAAGCCATCCATCATGATGTAGTGAACGTCAAGAGAAGAAATTATCACTCCAAGCTGATAATTTCCTAGACACGATTCCAAACCAGCCATTCATCTGGTATATCACATCGCATAGAAACAGGTATGTTTTCAGTTCATCCAAAAAAAAAATAATAATAATAACCGACACATGATTTGTTCCTGAGATTTCCGTATCATTTGATCGGGTCTGACATAGACTACCACAGACTACCAGTTTGCCAGGCTACCAGTACATTATCACGCTACTAGTTTGCCAAACATTTCGCTCTTGCAGTTCTCTCGCAGTTTCCTCTCTAATCGTTCACTAACTGTCATTATGGACGGTTTACTCTCTTCCCATATCTCCAATGCCGGACTAATTCATGACACTGTACTTATATTCACGTTCTCTCTCATTTATATTAATGACGTTATCTCACTGATTTGAAATTTTAGTCACAGTTTTTCTGATAATGGCACACTCCATTCGTCTTCATTTGCTTTCAATGCTTTCCTTATAGTTCTCTGATGAATCAACTCATTAACATGCAATGTTACCAAAACATAATCCTTTCTTATTTCACTTAAAATAAGGTCACATTAGTCTCCCCTCAGTTTTGATACTACCCAAATCTCCAGCCACAGATTTCTCTTTTCGATCTAATTTACACCTATAGCCTTTTCTAATACGAACCCATCGCCTCCGTAGTCTTCATCTTTCAAACACGCTGCATCTCCTCTGTAGAATTTTTAACACCATAAATCCCAAATTTTTCCCGATCTTAGAATAATATTTTGTACATTTGGTCGAACATCAAAAATGTATACCTAAAATGCCGCATAATATCAATAAGACTTCAGTCATCTTAATAGATGATGCATTGCATTATCTTAATAGATGATGTCCGATTCGGAAAAAATTACATGAAGTTTTTTAACTTTTTACAAATAATTAATTTATACAAACTCGTGTGATCATTAATGCAGCTTATATGTAGTACAGCGTTGCTCTTTATTTCTTTAAATTTGTATTCTCGAATTTGTATTCTAGCATGTTATTTACTTAGCTATACTACTTTGTATCCGCGCGGTTAGCCTAGTGGCTATGCGCTTCGCAACCATATACCTGGGAAAGGAGTGTCCTGGGTTCGATTCTCGTCGCCGACGTGAAGAACGTAAGGATTTTCCTCAGCCATAGCCAAGTTAGCCGGTCTTGGACGTGGGCAGCAGGGTTTTTTCCGCCAGTTTATCTGGGGTTTTTCATCCCGCAAGCAGGCAAACCGAACCCGTGAATACACAGGCTACAGTCATAAAAATACGGCAAGGAAGGCAACTGAAAACCACCTTGCATTACTATCTATCTAGTAATCAGCTGCAACCCTCTCAAAGAGAGGAAACCACAGGATCAGATCAGATCAGATACTACTTTGTGTACTATGTACAGAAACCATTCATAATGGCGCAATATCACCTTTTGCTGTCCTTGCACTAATAAACCAACCTTCTAGTCAGCTCCCTCTCTAGCTGACTACTCAGTCCATCACAGACGTCTGTTTCTGTCGTATGCCTTTTCTACAGGTATTTTCATCGACACCATTCAAAACTGTTTACTGTTATTCTTTCACTTTAATGTATGTAAAAAAATAGGATCTAGTGATGAACATTTATAGACATTCCTTATTCAAAGTTATCTAACCAACGATTTCATCTTCATCTATCTTTGGAAATTCTTCCCTATTCTGTGTTTTAATTCACGAACTACAACCCACTTTTAGTTCAAGAGATTTTGTGCCTTCTTGTGTGTGGATCTTTCTCTCTCTCTAGACACACACACACACACACAAAAAAAAAAAACGTGCACTTTTAAAACGGTAACCTTAATCTAATGGACCACCGTAGCTCATTCGGTATGGACGATACCCTTTCGTTTCTGTAAAGACCTAGGTTCGAATCCCGTTTAGGACAAGAAGAACCTTTACAGGGGTCTGTTCATTTGAGAGAGAATTAGCCGGTCTCTTACGGAGGTGGAAGGGCTTTTCCTCCCGAAAACTGGGAATTTCATTCCACAAAACAAGCAAATCTGTCAGATGAATTCGCACACACGCAGAATTAACAGTTGGTCTCATAGCCTTTGTTACTTCGGCTGTAATTCCAAACAATCACAATCTTGTTTAAATTTAGATAATCGATAAAATGTTTTGAGAAAAGGATTTTTAATATGTTACTTGTTCAGTATTCGGTAAAATATAGAACCTCCGTAACTCAACTGGTTTTGACGGCGCTTTTTCTGGAAAGACCTGGGTTCGAATTCAGTCTGTGATGCAAAGAACCTTTACCAGGGCCTTTCAGTCAAAGGTGAATTAACCGGTCTCATATGGAGGTGGAAGAGATTTTTCGGAAGAATCCCTTTTGTTGTCTCTCTCTAAATATGCAGACCCGGCCCCATGCCCACACATATTTACAGACATAACATACTATTGGACAAGAAAGGTAACAGGAAACCACCTTGTTCTATAATAATTCCCTAGTAATGTAGCATTGCAACTCCACCAACCATTGGCTTGATGAAAAACACATATGAAATACACCCTCTGTCCAAAAAGAAGCCCAACTTTTGATAGAAAATAAAACACAGGCCAATTATAATTATTCAAATAATTTATTTTAATCAATATACTCTCCCTCAGCTTCGATACAGAGTTTGGCACGGTCAATTAATTCGTTAAATGAGTTTTTTTTATATCGGTTTTTGGGATACTGTTGAGGGTCGTGGTTACTGACGCCTGAACGTTTTCAATAGTGTCGTATCGCTTTCCTTTAATGGAAAATGAAATCGGGGAAGAGAAAGAAGTCACAGGGTCTAAATCAGGCGAATACGGCCAGTGATCCAATACACAATCTTGGTTTTTGCTCAAAAACTGTCTCACAATGTTCGAATGATGAGGTGGTGCATTATCGTGCAAAAGTGACCAGCTACCTGCATCACGATATTCATGCTGTACGCGACGAATTTTCGCTATCAATCGCTTCAAACCTTCGAGATAAAACTCACCATTGACCTTTTGACCAGTCAGAACGAATTTGTTGTGGATAATGCCCTTGGAATCGTAGAAACAAATCAGCATTGTTTTACTTTTGACTTCTCCAAGCGACATTTTTTTCGGATGCCCCTCTTCTGATGGTCTCCACTCAGCACTCTGGCGCTTTGTTTTGGGCTCATACTCAAAACACCACGTTTCGTCACCAGTGACGATCGTTTCCAGAAGGTCTGAGTTCATGCGAGCGGTTTTAATGAGGTCCTTGCAGTGTTCAATTCGATACATTTTTTGGTCGTCGGTCAATTTGTGGAGAACAAATCGCAAATTCAATTTACGAAGGCCCAAACTCTCGGTCAAAATGTTTTGCACAATTGATTGTGGAATCCCCAATTCATCTTCAATCAATCTCGCAGACGATTCAGGGTTTTCTTTGATGAAATCACGCACTTTTTGGATGTTAACTTTGCTTAGTCCTGTTTTTGGACGGCCCGGCTTTTCGTCGTCCTCAAGCGTCTCACGACCACTTTGAAATCGCTTAAACCACTCGTAAAATTGAGTACGGGATACGCATTCATCACCGTATGCTTTTTGAAGCATTTGATGCGTTTCGGTAAAACGTTTACTAAGTTTAACACAAAAGTCAATCGCAGCTTTCTGTTTGAAACTCATTTTCCGACCGTTCGTCAAAACACACTGTCGCTCTTGGCACTATAACTCGGCTTCTAATGAAACAAATGTCATAAACAGTTGACATAACACTAATGAAGGTTGCCGCTTTCGACATCAAAAAGATACAAGGTGACGCCACCAGTTTCGTCTATTTTCGAAAAGTTTAAGGGCTGAAATAAATTTCTTATCCGTATATTGACACTGTCTTCAAATTATCTATAGCATAAAACGTGGTTGTTTCTTATTTTAACTAAGCGGTCATCTTTAAAGGACGCTACACACTTGGTAATGGGGTTGGCGACATGAATAAGGAGAGGTTTTATATACAGTGAGGTCATATTAATAACAACGTCGAAGCTATTTCTTTTAGAGAACAAAAATGAAATTTTATAGTTTAAGAACGTAGCAACTTAAAATATTAAAACACTAATTGTCATTCGAAAAAATAAAAACCTCTAAATAGAAATGGAATGCAGTTCATTTATCGATTTTTCGTATTATTTCAAAGTATGATCTGGCATATTATTTTAATGGAGAATTTTCAATAATATGTTATTACTGAAATTACAGAAGTAAACATTTTAAAGGAAAAAATTATTTGTGCTTTTTTTGTATTTAATCTGCTATATGCATAGAAATAAAAACTATCTGTAGATGTGTGAAGAATGGAAGAGGGACAAGGGAAGTCTAAAACTCCGGAGAAGAAATTATTTGGCCACTGACCTCTACTCATTAATCTCCATGGAGTTGTATTATTTTATGATCGAGAAAAAGCCGTTGAATCTGAGTAAAGTAACTTAAAAGTATGTAATTTATTTGATGACGTTAAGTATTCATCATTGCGTGTATAAGAATATAACAACGAAATCTTTATACACTGACTGGCCATTAGATTTGAATTTTCACAATTTAATTCAAGTGCTATGAACGGTCGGAGTACTTTATAAAAAAGCTAAAGCAAACCAAAACATTAAAAAATGCACTTTTGTGTGCATTAGACTGTATTATAGAGAGTTTAAACGTTTTAAAAGCAAGGACATTTCTTGAGATAGTTCTAAAGAAAGTGTGTTCAGTTAATGTTCGTAGCCGATAAATTCTCTGGCCTAAATGTGTCAGCAACAATCTGGAAGATTTCACGTACGGGTGTCTCCTTCAATCGAATGATTTTGTCTATTTGTGTGACTTGCGAATTACTAGGAACACCTGTAAGGTTGTTCAATAGTTTGGACTCCATTAGCAGACAACAGCAGAACTTTGTGTTGAGTAATTTTTATGTGCTGTTTTTCCTAAATAAAAATGCATTTTCCGATGTATAGAACTATTAGTTATTCTCCCATACGTGGCCTGATTCCTTGCCCTTTCCAATAAAAATCATTTAGCTTAAAAACGCTTCTAGCATGTTAAAAAATTTGAGTCCAATAAAAAACACTCACCATGCAGTTAAAGTTTGGTTTGTCCAGTTGATCATTACAATTATTTTTTACATTGTTTCATAATATGTTTTCTTCCTCCCCTTTTTTAACCATTTATTAACACTTTATTGTGTTCTAAATAAATTAAACAACAATTCATGTGGTTCAAGAACAGAGTCTAATTAATATCATAATTTTCATAATGTGCAACTGATATAACAGAATAATTCGTGTATTATTAGTAATAATAATACTACAATAATAATTTACTATTGTAGTTCACATTTAAAAAAAGAAATATGATTGCATGTTAAAGTTTACATTTTTGTTTCAAAGTTTGACAAAATATGATCATACAGAGTATGTACAATATATAAAATTCACATATCATATTTTCTGTTTACTATAAAATATATAATAGAGAATACGTTCTTGTTATTATACTGTATTTACATATATACTATTAAAACATTATTGTTACAATTTTATTACTACAAAAATTCAGTATACACATTACTGAGTACATCAGTGTTTGATAAATATGTTTGTTCTGGTGGCATTTCTGCTGTCTTCCTCGAAGCTTCTGCAGAGCTTATCTAAGGAAGATAATAGATGGGAGGAGTGCTTGGTTTTTGTTTCAGTATTTATTGCGAGCAAGATGCAGATTTAACTGTTTATATGTCGACAAGGGTGTGAGAAACCATTACTGGTTTGTGGTGCTATTTAATTCTTACGTCATAAATAAGAAAGCGTTTGAATTGTTTTCATTCAAGGAAATTAACCTACTGAAGGAGTGTTTACTAAAAATATTCTTTTCAACACTAACACAAAAATCATGAGATATGTTTAGTTTGATTGTTGAATCTAAAAATTGGCATCATCAAAAATTTAATCTCGTTAAATACTATAATTATGTTTTAATTAGAGAGAACAGACATCCAAAAGAATGTTTTATCTTGGAGAAATATGTCCGTTTTTTTTGCGCTACGTTCTTTTAATGAACTATTAAGGTGTTTGTCATCATCTGATCTGATCATACTCTGAAGATGCTCTGATCATAAATTAATCTGTTTATAGGAGTGCAAGCAAACTATTGTGTCTACGAGATCAACGATTTGCTTCGATGTTTATTGACTATTGCTGAGGACGATTTTTTAATACGCCCCTCTCGTTCGAAGTTGCATTCACACTAAATTATTATCAAGAGGAGTGCGTTAAGGATCAGATGATCTGCAAACTCTTATCAAATAAAACTAGTGTGTGTGTAATATAAAATTTAATTTTTATAAAATTAATTTTAATTATAAATTATTATTAATTATAAAATTTTAAATTTAATTTTTCGCTAACGAATTGTATAATAGGTCTTTCCAAACAAAGAGTTACATTTGTATGAAGCTGGTGTTGGATTCTAAATGAAGAGAAATGAAAATTGTTAATACTTCTTTCAGAATCCAACATAATCCTCAATGTCAAAGGCAAGACTTGTAAATATTATTTATTGTTTATCTCTTGCTTATAGTGTGTTATTCATATAATTGCCTTGACTTTTGTTTATTACTATTTAATAATCTCTGATTCTGATTGACTTCTGATTGACTTCTTTATAGTCTCAGCAGACCTATTTTCCTCAGTGTTGGACGTTCGTGTGAGAAGAGGGGCAGAATTGTCAACTGACCACCACCTTGTTGTGTGCACTCTACAGCTTCAGAAACAAAATGCTACCATCAACGCTGGTGGCCTAAGCAGCTATACCGCGTGAAATGGGAGACATTGGAAAATGAGGCTGTGAGGAAGAATTTTGCAGATGACATTTCCTCCAGGTTCAAAGAGATTCCCAAGCATACTGCAGATGTTGAGGAGGAATGGAAGCTGTTCAGAACAGCTGTCACTGCCTCTGCACTCTCATGGTGTGGCAGAAAGCAGCTCGCCGTGGCAACGGGCAGTGAGAAAAGAAAACCTTGGTGGAATCAAGAAGTCCGAAAAACTGTCCGGGCAAAAAAGGAGTCCTACCTAACATGGCTTAGAGTCAGGTCACCTGAGATGCGTTTGCGGTATGCTGAGGCACGAAAAGCTGCTGCTAAGGCAGTAAAGACAGCAAAGCAGAAGGCTTGGGAATCCTTTGGAGAAAGATTAGACTAATCCTATGCAAATGCAAGCAAAATATTCTGGCAGACCATCCGCCGCCTTCGAGGGAGAAAATCGTGCACAGCAAGGGTAATTAAGGCCTCTGATGGTGCACTTTTAACAACCGAGAAGGATATCCTCCACAGATGGAGGGAATACTTTGAGAGCATTCTTATCCCGGGTGGCCCAGCAGTTGTGGACATCCAAGAGGTGCAGATCGGGGCAATGACTAGTCTCACAGCAGAAGAGGTCCATTTAGCAATAAAATCGCTAAAATCGGGCAAGGCTGCTGAAATTCGATGAAATTCGGCCCGAAATGCTAAAAGCCTTAAATCGAGACGGTGTTCTCTGGCTGACTCGAGTGTGTCAGGCTGCTTGGATATCTGGGTGAGCACCAAAGCAATGGCAGACAGGCATAATAATACCAGTCTTTAAGAAGGGAGACCAGAAGGATTGCAGTAACTATCGTGGCATCTCTCTCTGCTCAGCCTGCCTGGGAAAGTGTATGCTAAGTGCTTGGAAAGACGGTGCAGGAGCATAGTTGAGTCAAAGTTCCAGGAAGAACAATGTGGCTTTCGTCCTGGTAGAAGCACAACTGACCAAATCTTCACTTTAAGGCAAGTCTTTGAGAAATCTTGGGAATATGCCACGAATGTCTACACATGTTTTGTGGACTTGGAGAAGGCATATGACCGGGTTCCTCTGGATAATCTTTGGCAAGTAGTACAGGAGTATGGAGTGGATGGTCAACTATTAGCTGCCATCAAGTCCCTGTATGAATGCCCAGAGTTTTGTGTCAGGGTAAACAGCACAAAGTCTGAACCTTTCACAGTTTCCGTTGGCCTCCGCCAAGGGTGTGCTCTGTCACCCCCTCCTTTTCATAATATTTATGGACTGGATTGATAGGCACAGCCGAGGCACTGAGTGTGTCAGAATTGGAAAATGTAGCATTGGACGTCTGCTTTTTGCAGATGACCTAGTTCTGCTTAGCTCTTCCACAGATGACCTCCAGCGGACCCTGGATAGGTTTGTAGCTGTTTGTGCAGACGCCGGAATGAAGATCAGTGGTGTGGCCAAAACTGAAACATTTGTGGTCTCAAGACAACCATCTCAGTGCACTCTAAATGTAAGTGGAGTCCCAGTGAGACAGGTGGAGAAGTTTAAATACCTTGGGTCCATATTCACGGATGATGGAAAATGGGACGTAGAGCTAGAATTGGCTTAGCAAGCTCAATATTGCGGGAGCTTGCCGTTCGGTAGGATTGAAGCGGGAGTTAAGCCAGAAGGCAAAGTTGGCTGTCTTCAATACAGTCTATGTCCCCATCCTCACCTATGGTCATGAGAGTTGGGTAATGACCGAAAGAATGCGGACACGAATCCAAGCGGCTGAAATGAGGTTCCTTCGAGGGGTTGCTGGCTGACAAAACTCGACAGAGTCAGAAGCTCTGCAATTCCCTCGATAAAAAACCTCAATACTCAAACCCTCAATACTCAAACCGCTGCTTCTCCGTGTTGAGAGATCACAGTTACGCTGGTACGGACACCTGGTCAGAATGCCACAAGAGAGGCTCCCTCAGCAGGCCCTCTTTGCCAAGCCAGAGGGTGGGAGGCCACGTGGAAGGCCAAGGACTCGCTGGATAGATTATATCCAAAACCTTGGGTGGACACGTTTGGGAATCCCACCAGAACACATGAGCTTGGTGGCAGAGGATCGTGACCATTTGAAGTTCCTCTTGCAGCTGTTGCCCCCACAACCCAATTAGGAAGAGTGGGCCTTGAAGATGTATGTATGTATGTATGTATGTATGTACAGGGTGTTCGGGATAAATTTGACATATTTATAATTAATTATATTTTTCCGTAAGTTACATGTATTAACACACACTTCTCTTCATTTAAAAGTTTGGACCCTTCTTCATTCATATACAAGATGTCAGAAAGGATGGATAGCTGGAACCCACCTGAATCATGGAAGAGAATAACTTGTATCATGATGATTCGTGCCCGCCATCAAAATAAGGATATTACGACTGCTGCCCAATGCTCCCTGAATACAGTAAAAACAATCAGGCATGAACTAGAGACTTGCAATGGTGACTACGAGGATGTAGCAAGAAGAAAGATCCCTAGCAGACGATCTGATTGCGTTCGTACAGCAGAATTCCTCGCAAATCTGCAGGAACAGGTGTTGAAGAACCCTGGCATTGGAATTCGGGCTTTGTTCGTGGAGTTGCTAACTGTAGTCAAGCCCTGGATAACAAGGGTAGCCAATGGTAGGCCGTATGTATGGCAGCAGGATTCGGCCCCTTGCCACACCTCTGGGAAAAGTCAAAAATGGTTGTCTGAAAATTTCTACGACTTCACCAGTCCAAATGTTTGGCCTCCAAACTCCCCAGACCTTAACCCCATGGATTATTTTGTATGGGGCGCAGTTGAAAAAGACACCAATCGCACTTCCAGTAATACAAAAGCCCAGTTAATGGATAAAATTAAAACAGTTTTTGCGGCCCTTCCCAGGGAGACTGTAGCATCAGCTTGTTCGAGGTTCCGAAGCAGAATTGAAGCTGTGATCGATGCTAATGGTGGTTATTTTGAGTAAATCTTGTTGATAGTATTGTAATTAACTCTGCCTGTAATGTTTTTTTGTCAATTCATTAAATTTAATAGATACAAAGAAGATTTTCTTTTTCCTTACGAAACTGTCAAATTTATCCCGAACACCCTGTATGTATGTATGTACTATTTAATAATATAATCTTAAGTAATGTAATAGTAATAAAAAAGAGTGTATAAAAATGTCATTCAATTTATTTAATTTATTCCTATAATAATATTGTAAGAAACTGTATATATATATGTTTAATGTACCCTATGTGAACTATGATATTTTTTTTTATTTATCATTACTGAAAGAGAAAGTAATTTTATGTAATTCTTCTGATTGGATTTGATTGGCTGTTGTCAAGGGAACAGAGTTAATTTTAGATAGCGCATGCGTGAAGCGTGAGCTACGGTATTCGAAGGGAGAAGAAGTTGATATAAGCTGAACTAGGTAGAACCAGATTTTGGCGGGAAGAATGAACCTATTTAATTGGAGAACGAAGGTAAACAGGAGAGAAAGCTTATCGACAGCAAGGAGTGAAGTAAGGGGGTGACAGTAATGGGGATTTGGAAATGCCGTAAATAGATTATGAAAGGACCGGGAAATCAATAGGCAATTCGGAATATTTCTACTGAATTCTAAAATTACGACGAATTCCAGTTGTTTTGAAGAAGAACAGTGTAAGGCTGAATTTAATGCATAGTAATAAATAAGGTGTTTGTTGTGCATTACTGTTTGTTGTGCTTGCGTGCACGTGTCTTGTTCTTAAGTTTCTTGAAAATGGCAACGTGACGTTAGAACCAGATTTTGGCGGGAAGAATGAACCTATTTAATTGGAGAACGAAGGTAGACAGGAGAGAAAGCTTATCGACAGCAAGGAGTGAAGTAAGGGGGTGACAGTAATGGGGATTTGGAAATGCCGTAAATAGATTATGAAAGGACCGGGAAATCAATAGGCAATTCGGAATATTTCTACTGAATTCTAAAATTACGACGAATTCCAGTTGTTTTGAAGAAGAACAGTGTAAGGCTGAATTTAATGCATAGTAATAAATAAGGTGTTTGTTGTGCATTACTGTTTGTTGTGCTTGCGTGCACGTGTCTTGTTCTTAAGTTTCTTGAAAATGGCAACGTGACGTTGCCGAAATATTGAAGTATATTAAAATTTATTTTAATGTATATCCTAGTTGACGTTGTAATTTCCTTAAATTATTTAGTAAAAATGCATAACCAACGTCTAAGCCTTTCCACGAGAATAATTATTGAGCATGTCTAAGTACACATTTCAATTAATTTCTTTTTCTCCGCCATGGGATCCTTAGGGGTCTCATGCCAGTCCCAAGCCTGGATAAAGGAGGAGAGTCGGTCAGATGAGTGTCGATGCTCTGACCGTAAAGAAAAAACACGATTGTTATCTGATGCCTATACAATCAACAGCTACAACATGCCGGCTCGGGCGTCGCCTGGATAAACAAGGCCCGCGATACCAATCGAGCGATCGGGGTTGGATCGAAAACTGGGAAACCGAAAGGAAACAGAAACAGAAACTAACAGAACTGTTATCAGTAGGAACGTGGAATGTGCGGACACTCTGGATTGGCAGAGATGAGATGGACATCATCTAGAGAGATCAATGGATGCGAAGTAATATGGTCAGGACATGACACCATGCACGAAGCAGGAGTTGGCTTCCTTCTCAGCAAAAGAGCTCGAGAGGCACTGTTAGGCTACAAACCAGTAAATGAACGAATCAGAGTAGCAAGATTTCAGGCAAAGCCATTCAACATATCAACAGTCCAGATATATGCACCCACATCTGACAGCACAGATGACTTATTCTACAAAATCTGACAGAGACAATAGAAACAATACCAAAGCACGATGTGCTAATTATTGAAGGAAATTGGAATGCCAAAGTTGGAATAGATAATGATGGTTGGGAAAGAGTCATGGGAAAATATGGTTTCGGAGAAAGAAATGAACGAGGTGAAAAATTGTTAGAATTTGCTGTGGACCACGAGATGATGATTTGTAACATAAGATTCCAACAAAAGGAGTGTAGAAAATGGACGTGGCGATCATATGATGGGAAAACCAAAAACATGATTGATATGATTATTATTAAAAGAAGATGGATAACATCAGTACAGCAATGTCAAACTTTTCAAGGAGCGGATATAGACTCGGACCATAGTTTAGTGATTGTAAACATCAAGATGAAATTAAAAAAAGAAATATAAACCCCAACATCAGAATAGAAGAGATATAGCACGAATAAGTGAAGCAGAAATAGGAAGAAGGTACAGAATAGTGTTAGAAGAGAAACTTACAAGTGTGGAGAAAGAAAAAAAACTCGAATTTAAGAATGAAAAGAGTAATGAAGGCGATAGAAGATGCAGTTGAAGAAACAGTACCAGAAGAAGAGAAGATCAAGAAGAAATGGATTACACAAGAAACACTGAAGTTAGTACAGGAGAAAAGAATATTGAAGATAAGAAGGGATACATCAGAACAAATAGAAGAGCAATGTTCATAACAAACTTGTTATGAACTTTGAAGAAGGGATACATCAGAACAAATAGAAGAGCAATATAGAAGAAAGTGTAATGAGGTGAAAAAAGCAGTCAGAATGGATAAGATGAAATGGTTAGAAGCCCAATGCAACAATATAGAACAGTACTATGGAGAGCATAAAACAAGGGAGGTATACAAAATGATCAGAACCATTAATAGAAAGTGGCAACCAAAACAGACCACAATTAAAGATGAAAAAGGCAAAGTATTGATGAATAAAGAAAAAATTGTACAGCAGTGGACAAGATACTGTAGTGAGTTATATGAAGAAAAACTAGATTCAGATAACATTGGGAAACTGACTGAAGAATTGAAGCAGATATCACCACCAGGTAATCAGCATGATATGGACATTTTAAGAGGAGAGGTAGAAAAAGCAATAGGACGGCTAAAACACAATAAAAGTCCTGGTAACGATAACATTACTGGAGAAATGATTAAATATGGTAGTGAAAGTATGGTTACAGAAATGCACCAACTATGTAATATGGTATGGAAAGAAGGGAAAATGCCAGAGGGGTGGGTGAAATCAATATTAGTGACATTATACAAGAAAGGAAATAAGCTAGAATGTAAAAATTATAGAACAATTGCCTTGATAAGTCACCTTGGTAAAGTGATGATGATCATATTGACAGAAAGATTGAGAACACAATTGGAACCATACCTTGCAGACGAACAAGCAAGATTTAGGAGGGATAGAACTACAATTCAACAGATTTTGACAATGAGGTTAATAGCAGAGAAAGCTAGGAGAAAAAACAAAAACATATATACTTGCTTTGTTGATTTTCAGAAAGTATTTGACAGTATTGATCAGAAAGTGACATTAGCAGTTCTGGAATCCTATTTAATTGATAAAAAACGAATAGCTATATTAAAAGATGTTTATCAGAAAATGCAGTTGCAGCAGTTAGAATAGGTGATGATTTGGGGAAATGGTTTAAAACAAGCAGAGGTACTAGACAGGGAGACCCAATATCACCAAGCATTTTCATCGCACATTTAGAAAGAGCAATAGATAAAATTAAAGAAGATGCCAAAGGAATATCTGTACACGGAATGAGAATTAACAATCTGAGATTTGCAGATGACATTGTTATTATTGAAGAAGACGAAAGAGAACTACAAAAAACACTGAAAATGTTAAATGAGGAAGGGAAGAGATTTGGACTTGTTATGAACTTTGAAAAAACAACGACAATGGTATTTGGTGAGAAGAACATGAAACAAAAGATACAAATGGATGGAACTGATATAGAAAATGTAGAACAATTCACGTATTTGGGAAGTAAACTGACATAACTTGAACTGTAAAAAAGACATAAGGATCAGGATTGCAAAGGGAAGAAAAAATCTGAAGGCCACGGATAACATCCGGAAAAGTAAAGTGATCAGTCTGCAAACAAAACTAAGAGTATTGGAAACATGCATCTTTAGCGGTGTACTGTACGGATCTGAAACGTGGGTAATAAATAAGGAATCAAGAAAAATAATTTTGGCATTTGAAAGAACTTTTTACACGAAGATTCTAAGAATAGGAGGGGTACAGAAAATCACCAATGAAGAGCTCTATCAGAAGATACAACCAAAACAGAATCTAATGCAGAAGATTATAAAACGGAAGCTGCAATTATTTGGACATATCTGTAGAATGAGTGAGGACCGGAAGATAAAGACATTTATGTTTAGTATTTTGGATGGTTTAAACAGAAGAGGTAGACCATACAGAGAATGTATAGACGATATAAAAGACTGGTGTGTGGAATGGGTGTACAAAAACTGCGACACTGTGCACTGGACAAAGAAAGGTGGAAGAAGATAGTGAAACAGGCATCAGACATCAGCGGGCAGTGAGCCCGTGGTTCGTGATGATGATGAATAAATAAGGAATAAGTAGATTACCTAATACGAGTGCATCATGACTTATGAAGCTCTATGTTTAACATTTCAATTATTATAGAGAAAATTTCTTTTGAATAGTGTTGCTTCAGAGTGATAGTTAACTACAGTTTTAAGTGTGCCTATACCAAATCCAGTGTGTAAAAGATGTAATCCGGTAAGAGCAGTCCATTTTTTTTATATTTCAGCGTGAAGATATAAGAGTTAGCTCCGCCTGATATATCTTAACATTAACTGTGGCGTTCTACTAAAAATAGCCGAAGTATGGAGCTTTAAAGTGTTCCCCCCCCTTGAAGTGATGACTGCCTCATAATTAAATTAAGTGTTAGTTGACTAAGAGAGAATTAGAGAATTCTACTTTAAGAATAATTACTGTGAGATTCTGTAACATTGAACTGTGTGGACCATCTTCAATTATTCGGGTGAATATAGTATTGACAGCTGAATGTGCGATGCCTAATGTTTCATTTTTGTTATGAGCATTTGGACTAAGCTGATTTGCATTATATTGTTTTTAAAGTTTTACTTAAATGTACATGTTCTATAACCCTGTATTAAATGTTTATTTTATTGGATTCAATTTGTTGTTTGCCTCATTGCACCGCTCATAAAGTTTATCGGACCTTGCGGAAGACCTAAATATTAATTTTAAACTGGGCCTGTAGAAAAGTGAGATTGCTAAAGTTAGTTGATGATTGATTCCACTGTATTATATAGACTAATCTGAATATGGGGTCGCGCAGGATAATATAAATTTCTCTATATTTGGATTAGTAATCAACCAACAATTAATTAAGATAATAAAAAACAGATAATTTAAATAAGATCTACGTTCTAACAAGATGGCAGATTCAGGGCCAGGATATACGATCCAACACTGGATTACCCTTTGCTGAGTTAGACATAACGCTGTATTAGTGGAAAAATATTTTTCCTGTCTAGAGAATCTCTTAGGCGCAGTACCGGAGTCAACTTGGTCGATTCCACTGTTTCACATGACAATGTCGAATAGTCCACTGAAATAATTCGATGTGTGTAACGTGTCTGTCACTCAGTGCTTAACACAGCCGCGTGAGGCACTTGTTTCTTTGCAAATGACAGAAGACAGTCCATACAGTATCTTTATATTTGCGGTAGTTGGATCTTGATTTGAATGAAACTGCTTAGCGATAATCATTCCAAAACGGTGCTAGTTTTCACTTCTCCGGAGTGTAAAGACATATTTTGATCCCTTTTCTGAGAACGAAAGCAAGGGCCAATTTCATGTAATCACCATACTCCCATGGAGTAGATTAAAATGCTGTAAATGTGGTTTTATGCTTGCTCCATCCTGCTACTTTGACAATGCTCAATCTCTCCAGATTCCAGAACGTTAAATTTTGCAATGAAAATAGATAGATTTTAATCTGTGTTTCAGACGATTTTCGATGTCTTCTGGGAGATTTCTACCCCCTTTCAAAGGCTGAATTGGTTTGGAAAGGTTCAGTACTTGTTCGGTAAATCAGAGTTTAATATTTATCTACTCTGTACCTCACCATGTTTTTAACCTAAGGGATGGAAGACAGTTATCGATCTGATCAATTAAGAATTAATAAAATTATTTTACCAAAGTGTTAAGTGATTTGAGAAAAAATAAAGGGTTAAACTGGTTAAAAGAGTTAGAGAGAATTTTGGTACAACTTGTATTGAACCTTTTACTGAATTTTCCCCTATCTATTAGATAATGTAATAAATTGTAAGATAGAGCTTTTTCATAAATCTAGCCTCAAGTAGGTGGAATTTATCAAACCAACTGGATTAATTATGAAAATCTTGCGAACAAAATCGATGCCATCATCATCACTTTCCTGATATGTATCCTCAGGTGGTGTTCAGGCTACTATGACCGCACTACATGATTAATTTTAGATTATTATTATTACTATTACTTGACATCTCTATGGAGTCCAAGGAAGTCATCGAGGGAGGGCACCTACTGTTCAACTCTGTCTCCACCACTGAATCCACCAACTACAACGAGCCGCAACTACACCAACGCCATCTACCGCCAGCTACTAGTATTTTCACAGACAATCACAAACATCCATGCCCACTCTGGGATTCGCACCCACAGCCTTTTGACTGGAGAGCGGATACGCTAACTACTCCGCCAACCATTTGAGTCTTCCTCTGAGTCTTTTGTTTGCTGTGCCATCATGGCATGAAACACCTGTTTTGCTAATCATTCTTCTCCAATTCTGTTTACGTGACCATATCACAATAGCTTAGATCTGCTCACACATTCTTGAATGCAAAAAATGTCAACTTCCATTCTAATATCTTGATTTTGTAATATGATTCTACACTGCTGCTAACTTTTTATCCATACATTTTCTTAGAACTCTAATATCTAGAGCTAATCTTTTATCAAATGCTTTATGTTTAACTCAGGTATATATCAGACACATAATTCTAACTTATTTCATACAAAATTTATTCAGCACTGGCTTCTTTTTTTACCAGCTTTGCTTATTCTGATCTCTATTTCCATATTTAATTTGTCATCTTCACTAAAAACTGTGCCTAAATAGCTGAAATAATTTATTTATTTCATGGGTTCTCGATTGGGAATGCAACTGAAGTTATCTATGTTTCTTCAAATTTTCATAATTTTATACTTCTTTTTTTGTACTGATTTTCATCAAAAATTTGTTACAACTGTAATTCAATTTAGTTAGAGAATTCTGGAGATTTGTATTTAGTAGTATAACATCATCTGCGTAAAGCCCAGAGCTAAGTTTGACATCTCCTATTCTAATATCAGGTTAAAAACCAGTTTCATTCAAAACGATTCCATTGAAACTCAAATTCAACGCTCTGTACGTGTTGCATGACAGGAGTCATGTTATAATCTGTTAAATCAATCCGCCTAGAGAACTATTATTTCACATTTCATTTTGTGGATCTATAAATGATCTGAGATACAGTAGCTCAACAAAATTTTCTCTGCACACCTAGTAAAGAATTTTGATAAAGTACGATAGGTGAGAGATCCGATGTACGCTACTGGAGATATAAACAACCCAATATATTTAGCGCAGTTCGAGCAATATACGTATTAATTAAAGTGAGGACTGGATACTACGACAGAAGCCCTTGTCGAATATTGCATCTTTGCGTTATCCAACTTTGACCTTATGGAACTATTGTTATATTGATCATGAATAACGGATGTTTCCAAAATACCGGGCCTTGATCTAAACTTGACGGATCATCTGTGGGATGAAGCGGAACGTAAAATGAGGGCACAATCAAGACCGTCTTCTTCATTCAATTAGCACACTCATGTTGAAAAGGAGAATTGCAACACGATACCATCAATTAGTAGCAATCTTAGATGAAGCATTCAAACATTGTTGCGTCAAAGGAGAGACAACGCACTAATGATTTCGTTGACCAAGGATCATTTTCTTTATATCTGAATGTGTTTTTTTATGATTTTTGGATGGATGTTTAATTCACATGGTTGTGACAAATGGTGTTGACAACAGTAAACTGTTTCTGAAGTATTGAACGAATTTTTATTCTCTTCGTTCAGTTGAGAGAATAAGTTTATAAACTTACTGTCATTAAAAATCCGATCCTAGTTGCAATAATTTCTTCAAGGAACGAATAGCTAAACGTTGCACGCACTGACCAAAGCTTAATAAACATATATAGTACTCTTCTCACGGAGTATTATATAAACATATATAGTGAGCAGACACAGTTTAATCGGTTGTGGCGATGCGTTTGGTCGGAACCTGGGTTTGAATCTTCTGATGTTTCTTCTGAATGTGACCTCGCGGTCTAGCATCATAGATTAATTTGGCTATTTCGAAACGTGGTCTATTGGCTTCAATGTTAGACAGATGGCTGGTGTTCCTTTCAATATTGTGTATAAAATCTAGATAAGGAATATGTTTAGGCGAAATGGCAAACTTATGACCTCATGCTAATACATTCATTTAATCTTCCGTTAACGGACGACCAGATAAGTTTGCAACCCATTTGTCAGCCGGTAAATTGGTTATATATTTTTAGATCGTTCTAACAATGTTAAGTACTTTTATGGAGATTTACATTGCTTGTTTCAAATGCTTTAATGCCCGCATTTCTTGAAATATTAATAACCAGTTATAGCAGGTTTTGATTTAACGTATTTGACAGATCAGCTTACAATTCTGTTATTTTTATAATATTTATTACGGAAGATGAAATGAATGTATTAGCACGAGGTCATAAGTTTGCCATTTCGCCTAAACGTATTCCCTATCTAGATTTTACACACAACATTGAAAGGAACACCAGCCATCTGTCTAACATTGAAGCCAATAGACTACATTTCGAAATGGCCAAAGTAATCTATGATGTCAAACCTTCAGACTTGAATATTCCACCATCAGAATTAAAGCCCTGAATTCCTTAAAATGAAATAAAAACAGTTATCACCAACGCCGATAAGGGGAATACCACTATCATCTTAGATATCAATTCATACTACCCGAAAATGAATCTATTGCTTCGAGATCGAAATACATACTCCAGCTAGATTATGATCCTACAAATAGACAGCTCAAAAAACTCAACAAGTTACTGGATGAAACAATATCCATAGATCAGGAAAGCATCAAAAGTCTCTGAACATACCATGCTAGGCCTCCTAGAATATATGGTTCACTTCACCTAAACTACACAAAATCAACCGTTCACGTAGATCTATTGTGGATTTTATAAGCAGCCGACTTACAAAAGATCAAGATTTTTGTTTAACCTTCTTCGTCCTCTCATAGGCTACTCAGCTTCATCAATTAAAAATTCCACAGAATTTCACACAAAAATAAAAGACATTCAACTGCCAGAAACAGACATGCTAATAAGCTTCGACATTATCTCTCTCTTCACTAATATTCCTCACAAGGAGACAATAGAATTGTTAACTGAAACTTTCCATCTGATATTGTGGATTTATTCAAATTGAAAGACAAAAGTTATAAACAAGAGGAAGGAACAGAAATGGGCTCTCTCCATTATCAACTAACTTAGCCAACCTTTTTCTTGAACACCTAGAAGATAGAATTTTCGCTCTCGAACCAAAAATATGGCTACGATATGTGGATGACGTCTTTGCAGTTTGGAGTCACTCTGAATAAGAACTATACTCATTTCTAGATAAGATCAAGAACTTTCATCATCGCATCAAATTCACATTATTCATCTCAAAAGTATAGCATAATAAAATATTTGGTATCCAGAGCACACAAATTTTATTTCTCTGAAGAATCTTTAAAACAAGAATTGGAAATTATTAAAGATGCAGCCTTATTAAATAAATGGATACGAATGGATACAATCCAAAAACAACTAAAACAATCATCAGCACTTCCGTACACATCAACCCAGACAAGAAGAAGCCGGTGGGACTCCTGTATACCATATATCAAAGGCATCGCGGAACGTCTGTCAAAAATTATGAAGAAATGCAAACTCGCCGCTACCTATAAACCAATCAACCAGATGCTACATTCATCAAAAGACAAACTCTCACCTATGATGCTACCTGGCCTATACGAAGTTCCATGTTGTAAGATTGTTTACAGTATAGGGTTATAGGGTTATGCATGGAATAGTATATCGGGTAAATAGCCTCCACGGCTTTGCTGGCACATACGCACTCTTTTGTCGAAATTTTCCATGACCGTTTTGCATAAATGTGGCTGAATTTCGTTGATACAGCGCTCAATTCCCTCCTTCAAGGTGTGGGTGGTCGTGGGCTTGTTGGCATAAACCCTAGACTTCAAAATACCCCAAAGAAAAAAGTTCAACGGCGTTAAGTCACATGATCTGGGCGAGCAATTCTGATCACCAAAACGGGAAATTACACGACCAGGAAATGACTCATGCAGTAATTGAATTGTTTCTCGCGCTGTATGGAATGTGGCACCGTCTTGTTGAAACTACATCTCGTCCACATCCATATCTTGCAATTTAGGCACAAAAAACTGGATTATCATGTCGCGATAGCGAGCACCATTAACTGTTATTGCCTTACCAACCGCATTTTCGAAGAAGAATGGACCGATGATGCCTCCAGCCCAAAATCCGTACCAAACATTGACACCTTGTGGATGCATTTGTTTCTCAACAATCACTCGTGGATTTTCTGAATCCCCAAATGCGACAATTTTGTCGATTAACGAAGCCATCGAGATGAAAATGAGCCTCATCGCTGAAGATGATTTTGTTCGAAAAATAAGCATCCACTTGTTGTTGTTCCATAATCCATTCAACGAACTCTCTTCGCTGTGTGTGGTCAGTAGGCTTCCGTTCTTGAGTCAATTGAACTTTGTAAGCATCAAGATGCAAATCTTTCGTGAGAATACGCTGTAGTGAGCTTCTCGAAATGCCCAATTCAAGACCACGGTGCCGAATTGATGTTCCTGGACTCTCAGCAACACTCTCACGAACTGCTTCGATGTTTTCTGTTGAACGACTTCTTCAAGGACGGCCAGAGTGTATAAGATCACTAATTGATCCAGTTTCCTTGAATTTTTTAATTAATCTTTTCACAGTTGATGAAGTTAAATCACTATTCCGACCATATTTTGTACGAAAATTGCGAACTGTAGCTGCCAAATCTTCATTATTTTTAAAATATTGCTCAGCAATGAAAATGCGTTGTTCTTTCGAGTAGCGCTCCATTTTTAATAACCCTGAACTGTCAGCTGTCACGCTGTCTTTTTTTTTTCTCGTTGGCAACACTTTACCGCACAAATGGCGCTAAATTTAAATCTTGCGTGAATTTTGGGAAACCCTGTATTAACATGAGCGTTTATATAAAGAAAGTGCTGAAGCCTTACGTCACAGACCCAATCTAAACCGTAATGACTGTCTCACTGTCCCAGAAGTCTGGGAAATTATTATCCTCAATTGTATAAAATAAATTTATCAGATATATTTTAATTTAATTTTAACTACAGCCTCCCCCCTCCCTTAAAATGTCCTAAGACACGCTATTGTACACATATAGGGATTCCAATGTAAGCATGCGCACTAACTGTTGTTGCTTTGAATCTAATTCCTAGTATTGTTTGTAATAACTGTACTGATGTTGTCTTAAGATACTTTAGACGAAATATCTACATATTATTAAAATAATTTAAATTACTGGGGTTATACGTGTGAATTTTTAGTTATGAATACTCCACAGGTTTCATTATAGCTGTTTGCTAGGTGGAACACAGATTTTGTATGCTGTGAAATTTGAAAAGTAACACCTGTTGTTTTTACTTTTCAAATTACCAAACCACACCAGGATACATTAACTGAATGTTACTGGATGGAAACAGTTGTGTCTCTAATAAATTTAGATTCTGAGTTTGTGAAACAAGTGATATTTTTTATTCTGTCTCCATTCGGAAAACTAAAACTAGCTAAAATGTCTAAAAATGTATGCGTTAACAAACTATCTGTTTGTTCCATTTTAATTTTACATTCTGTTTCTTTCAGTAAAACAAAAGTCCATTCCATTATGTATTAACCTACTACTCGGAAATATCGAATCTTTATTGGTAAAAAGCACGATTCTTTTAACTTATCAAAATACGCAAATAAATGAACACACAGCAAAACTGAATGAAGGCTAAAAAAAAAAAAACTCAGTTAAGCTGAAATTGCAGAAAAAGCATGCAACCAGCACGTAGTCGCTGTTTAAGAAAAGAGACATATAAGATTTAATAACATTGGCTTCTTGACAGATAACAGATTATTTGGAAAAGACGGTTGCTAGGAATTTACGAATGATACAAATTTTTCATGTTATACTATCATTGTGTTCCTGTAAACTCATCGAGGATACATATCAGGAAATTGATGACAAGGAGTTGTAAGCATTCCGATATATTTCTTATTTTGTAAAATAGAGAAAAAAATTAGTCATTACTAATAGTATTAGTAAAGACCAATTCAGTAAAGGCCATTTCAGAGGAATAATAATTGGGCTATTATCTAAAAATGAATGAAGTTTCGTGCTGCATTCATTTTTAGATAATAGCCCAATTATTATTCCTCTGAATCATATTGTGATAAGTAACACAGAAGCAGATAGATTTAAGAAATTTCGAGAACAGGTTTTAATATTATATGAGATTTTTTAAATTTGTGTATGATGCACAAAACATTTTGAAAATTATGTTTTTGTGGAAACGATGTTTTTCCCAAGAGAAAACTTTACAAGAATTAAGTTATTTATGGAAAAAAAACAGCACCTGATGCGTTAAGCTACATTAAAAATAATGAAGTAAAATGCTAATTATTTACAAACAAAGACTACATTAAAGGAAATATTACTTGTTCGTGAGTATTACCGATGTGTTCAAGTAATAGCTTTCTCCCCACGTTGGAGAGATTTTGCTTGTCTAAACATGTAGACAAAGCTACGTCAGTTGAGAAAAGCTGATCCAAAGAGAGAGAGAGAGAGAGAGAGAGAGAGAGAGAGAGAGAGAGAGAGAGAGAGACGTAAGGTGGGAAGGTAGTAAATTAAATTCTATACAGCCATCCACGCAAACGAAGTTATCGCCGTTTGTGAAGTGACGTAGTTTATTACATTCTATTTACGTTTGAGAAGTGACGTTTCTTACGCTGGGCTCATTTTCAGAAATCTCACAACAGCTCAGTTCAGACGACGACACTGTAGGTACCACACCATCCTTCTATTACTCAGTCATCAAAGAAAGTGCGAGTTCAGCTGGCAGAAAAGCAAGGAAGAGAAATTCACAAAGTATGCAAATATTATTTCTAATTGTAATTTACAATCTCCTTACTACTCATTCACTGTACGAGTACTACTTAGTACTCATGAAGGAGGTTTTTTTTGTGAAACAAGTATGAAGTACTTTGTTTTAATCTTTAGTGAAGAAACATGCTAAATTAAGAACATGCGGTTCTTTAAAAATATCGATATATTCATGTAGAAAAGGTGCCTTTCTCTGCAACAGAGTTTTCAAATACTGTAAAATTAAATAGGGATATTGTTTCCCTACTTTTGTAGGGGGTGGGGGAATAATATTTCATAGGCTTGCACTATCATGTCCGTGTTTCCTTGTAGTGTCGTTGTGGTTTTTTTCACATATATTTGCTTCTTGATTTTTGTTTTGAGACTCGATTTTAATATTTCTTTTTGCTCTGTTTGACTGTCATAGTTTTAGTAGTTGTGTAGGGGGAATCGGAATCAATTCCTCGCATGAAAGGGAGTTTGTTGCTTGGTGCTCGTGGTTTTATTTTATTTTTTTAAGATGTATTGTTGTTGTGTTTTGTTTTGAAAGTAGATTTGACAGTTTCCGTAGTTGTGCTGGGTGATTTATTGTAGATGTACAGTATTGTTTATGTGAACAGGTTAACGGTTTCCTTTCCTTTCCCGAAACGTAACTTCTCTTCGCCTTCCCGTATGATAAAAAATGCCTGTTTGATGATTTTGTGTTTCTTGTAGAGTGTGGGTGTGTTTCTTTCAACTTGTGGGTGATTTGAACTTGATTCTGTATTTCTCACTGTGTGATTTCTTGTTTAAGTTTGGTAATTGATGCTGCAATAGAAAAATCATTAAATCCTCAAGAAATCACACACCAGTGCATCTGAACATCAATAAAATAAATAAAACTTAACTCAACTACAGCTATACCAATATTAAATCTTACATACAGAAAAGTCTTTAAATCCTCAAGAAATCAATGAGAATTTGAAATAAATAAACCATCTTCTGCAAGAAATGCAAAACCCAAGAATGATATTTGTTTATCCAAAACTTCAATGCAATCTAACTTAGCATTAAAATAAGTAAACAAAAATGTATTTGCGAACAAAATTACCTAAGCCTCCCATATAAAAAAACGAGGAGAACACACGCACTCAAAATTCAAAACTACAAGATAAAGAATCATCACTAGAAAACTGATAACCCCACTATTCTCTCCACCACACAAAAATATATGTATAGAATTCTACACCACCAACCCACAAAAATAGACATACTGCCAGGGAATCCGTCCCCGAGGCTAAGGGATACAAAAACATCCCTCACTCCCTACGCACGACAGATGAAACTCCAGGGGGACAACTAACACGTACCTCTCATCCCACCACGTCTCTCCCACCTTTCCCTCCCCTCATTCACCGATACTTCCCCACACGACCGGCTGGTACCCGCGTGCAGCTGACATCACCTTCCCCGAACACCTCGCTGAACAGCTGGCCCTCCTCATACCGTTAAAGGTGGGAGTGGAGGGAGGACAGAAAATCGTTTAAAGTAACACCATGTCTTCTTCTGTAGTAGACGTAATCCTTCAACTCCTTCCAACGTAATTGTTCGAAAGTAATTATGTGGTTACTCTGTTCGTCTCTGAATTAGACTTATTTCGTAATGAGTGGAAAGAGATTAAGATAGTTCCAAGGACAAAGGTAGAACTCGAATTGGTGCAGCTAATTATTTATTTATTATTAACGTGACTTCCACCGACTTATCTTATAGTAAATTATAGATCAATCCTTATTTCTGGAGTAGTTATTAAGGTGAGAGAGGCAGAAGAAATCGCGTCTAGGGATGGTTAGATAATACTCTGATCATTTATCGAGTGACTTCAGAGTTGGATAATAGGGATCGATATACCATGACACTTTTTCGATTTGCCAAAGCATTTGACAGAATTCCACACAGGTGATTATCATACACACTCCAAGAGACAAGTGTGCTAAGTATGCTTGTAACTGGATTGGAGAGTGCCTGCCTGACTTTTAAGAAAGAGCGCCAATGGTTACTTTCGTTCTTCTAGACTCACCTCCATATATCACTCTTTCTTAAAAGTCATTATCCCCAATATCATTAATATACAAGTTAAACATGAATGGAGAACAGACCCCTCTGCATTCATGTTTAACTTACATTGGGGATGATCTGAAGGGAAACATTTAACTATATATATATATAGTAGACTGTTTCTCTTCAACACACACACACACACACACACACACACACGAATCATGCAGTGTTGGGTCAGGTAATAAGAGACATGGCTGATAGGGAATCCAATCTGGTTGATTTGAACAAACTGACTTTATACACAAAGGTTTTTGAGTTTTAGTTTAATGTTGCTGAGTACAATGTTATGCATATTGGGCTTAAGATATTGCAGATAGAGTATTATATTAATTTGAATTTGTTGCAAGTAGTCGATAAAGCTAAAAACTAGGAGTAATGGTGGACGATGATAATAACGTTCAAGTCTAGAAGCCACATTGTTCGTTCAGACTTGTGCCATCAGGTTTCTTCGGTTCACACAAAAACACAAGAAACAAAATAAATAATATTTATTTAAAGCCATAGATACGAACTATAATATCCTATGGTGTGAAACACGCTCACTTCATCTGTTTCGCTATAAATTTGACCGTTCATTAAAAGAAAGCGCTGAAGCCTTACTTCACCGTCCGAACTTAAATCAGAACGACCGACTCTCACTAAGATACGGGAGAGTCTTATTCTAATCGCATATTAATAAATTTCAATACAGATAATTAATAATAAATGTTTCATCACTTATACCTTGGTATTGTTTTATGTATAACATACACGTAGCTCTCACTGTTTCAAATCAATCTATTGTTCGCGTACTACCTTGTAATTAGCATCGTTGCCACTGACGATGGCCTGTAATATTTGGCTGAAATATATGGCTTTAAATAACGTTTATTTACTTAATTCCATGTGTTTTAGTGTGAAATAAAGACAGACACGTAGAAGCCGCACCACATTGTCAAGCTGGATAACGTTAAAACATCATATTGGATAACTTCAATGTTGAAAATAACACTAACTTGGGGAATAAGGAAGTTATTCTCTCAGTGTACAACGCCTAGACAACATCTGTACTATTGTACTTAAATATGGTCACCTGAGTTTCATAGAGGAGGAAGAAACAGTTGAAAAGATCCTACACTAGCTAACCAAGATTTTGTATAGTCATATAGTCACTGGAACGTTTCGTGTGAAGAGAGACTGAAGATGTGTGATTTTCAGAAACGTTTGAGACATGGAAGAAGGTGAATAGATGAGATGAAACATACTCTCTGTAAGAGGATTCTATAGCACAAATACAGGGGAAATTTGGCAGCTCATGGGAAGAACTCGGTGTTGTCCCTGGAAGATAAGTAAAGGTCAGGAAGCATGTTGTTTTAATGGCATGTAGTGAGTGAATAGAATAAGTTCCAGTGAACATTGTGATATGTTTAGGCGAATGTTTTCTAAGAGGAGTGATAGGTACCAAGGCATTTCGTAACATTCATTGACCTTCGTCGATAAGTCCTTGACTTCCTGAAAGTGCTTATATAATAAATAAATAAAGTATATTTATGAATTTTTAATATAATTTTATTTAAATATCATAAAATAATTACACAGGAAAATTCAAGGGTATTCTAATGCGTATCGTTACATTTTAATTTATTTAAATAGGTTTTCTTATGAACGTTTTTGTTTATATTAGTGCAAGATATGCATCATTTTATTTATGTATGTTCCTTAGTTGTTTAACTTGAAGATAGACCTGGTATATTATTTTTCTAGCTCTTCAAAGCGTGACGTAACCCGTCCCATCAACATCCATTCGACATGATCGGAGTAGCCGGAAGTCGTCACATTAACAGTCGGCGTAGAGGATCCTCTCCTAATATTTCACCCCATCTTTTGCATGTAGCGCGTAGTCCCCTGCCGACGAACAAGGAAGAGGATGAAGAGGGCAAAGAAGATGGTCATCTTAAAGGTTCCCGTTTAGCAGTGCCTGAAATGCCAGCAGGAGTGAGACTGAACCGTAGACGTGCAGTCGATGCCTCAGATCACAAAACCTGTGCATTACTCCATACTCGTTTAAAAGGATTAAAACTTGAGGATATTGCGTAAGTGTAGCTACCTTTTCATTCGAAGTATTGTCTTATGTTTCATATGAAAATTATTATCATGACGGACGTTTCAAATTCGCTTTCACTAACGTGGTGTTTAACCTGAGCTGAACTCCTTTTACCATCCTGACCTTGCCAAGGTGGATTGGTTACCATTAAAAAAGACATTTTGGCATATATCATTGCCGTAATATATGCAGAAAAGAATGGTGACACGCATACTTCCAAATTTATGCATTTTTACGTTACAGTATATACACTAGTGCTCGATATTGCAAATGATTTCCAGAAGGATATATTATTTGTGTAACTAAACAGCTTTTTATTTTTGTTATTTTTGGGGTCATAATGCTGATTCACTTATTAAACAAGCATTTTGTTTCTAGTGGTAAGGGATCAGAAATATTACACTGAAGCAGAATTCTATAATAAATATTGAAGATAATCTGTCATTATAAAAGTTCATCACGAAACTAAATCAATAGCTATGTTAATTCAACAAACTCTTTTTTACGGAGGGATTAATATCCCCTAATAATTAAAAAAGTTTGTTTGACCCAAGCAGAAACTCTTGGTACAGATTGAAACTAAATATACCTTGAAGATTGCTATAATAAATCTTTCTGATTCTGGTTGAAGTGCTTCTCGTACTGGATTAATTTTTTGTTTTCTCAGGCACAGTTTTGACCCCAATTATCTAATCATGTTAAGTGTGTGGGGAAGGGGGGGAGGAGTCGCTCTTTGGCAATCAACATTAATAGCTAAACATGAGTCAAAACATTTCTAATTTCAGTTACGCTTTGATTTATCATTATTATGATGTAATCGGTTATAAGGCTTATGAAGCTTATTCATCATTTTAGATTTACAGATTTTGGACCTGTTTTTTACTGAATGTGATTTCTAGATCTTTGTCGGTTTCACTAAATTTATAATAGTCAAAGCATGAAAATACTTTTTAATCCCATCTACGAAAGGCTGTAAACCCGGGGAGGGAGTGACCAGTTTTTTCCACAGGCATACCAGTTGCTAAATAAGAATTATTTGTTGGGCCATTTTCTTACTGCAGTTTTTTACTTCATTCATCCACGTAATAGTTAGAAGGATCAAGTGTAGTCTAATTTAAGCTATTTAAAGTGCCTTCTTCTTTTTTTTCATTTTCACTATTAAAATTAAAACTACTGTTGTCCATGTTCGCAATAAATGCTAATATTGTTCCTTTGTTTCTTTCCCTTCGCTGGCATTTTGAAATGCACTTGCAGAACACATCACGCTTTTTTTGGGGGGGGGGGGGGAAGTGTTAGATTATTCCTCCCTGTCGCTGTCAGAGACATTAGAACTCTGGACAGACTTGAGTTGACAGGTTTCTTCAGATGCCTTAGAATATTCAATGCTCCTCTGAGGTCCAATTACATTTCATAAGAATATAAACAACAATAACAATAATAATTTGTTGTTTCGTCATGCTTCTAATTTTACGAATTTGTTAGTTTGAAACCTCAGACTGTTCTGCGCGTCACTCTCGTATGAGAGCTAGGTGTGTGATTTGAGGATTTTTTCCTTTCTATCATGTGCTAAATAAACAAAATATACTGGATAATTAGAATTTGGTCAATTTCATTAAGCAGTACTTATTTATATGTTGTGCTGTACCGCTAGTAATGCGTGAATGTATCTGGTGGTTCGAGAGTTATATATAAGATTTAGAATTTTCTTTATTTTTAATTTTAATATTCAACATATTTAATATTTTAACTTAGATTTTTATATTATATTATATTATTTATATTATATTTTTTCGATTGTAAACAATTTTTTATCCCTTTCTCGGCATATATTAAAGAATGATGCTTGAAGTTTATATAGAAGTTAAATTGACTTTCTTTCTATTTTTTTTTTTATTTTTAAATAAATAACACCTATCCTCCCCCCAACACATGTTCTGATCGTAACGAATATTTATTTGTATGTTATCATGCTTGTCCTGCGGTCGAATTTTCTTCCTGGAGGGAAAAAAATGCTACTTGCCTGCGCTTAAATTCGGCTGAGAAAACAACAACAAAAAGGTTTAATAAAGTATTCTCAAGTCAGTGACAAAATTAAACCAATAATTGTCTTTCACCTTCGGACTAGCGCCATGGAAGTTACTACACGAGATAATACATGGAAGTATTATCTCGTGGGAATATGGTAAATTTACTTTTGTTTCCAGCTATAATCAAGAGTGGGCAGTTCCTTAAAAATGTACATGCGCGTTACTCGATACTGTTCGTGCAACGCGCAGGAACAGTATCATCATCATAATAATAACACACGTTCGTGTGTTATTGTTATTTTCGTGCTCCATTCTGGGTCTGTATTTAACTGTTACCTTATTGAACAAACGTGTGTTAATAATGGAGCCACTGGGAGAAAGAACAAATTCATTGATAAAAAGATAACGCAATATCAGTGATCGTGCTTCATGCCTGAAAGAAAGAATCGATTCGAATACAAGGAAAACATAAAAAGTGGGACTATAACGATGAAGTCACACGGATTCACGAGGAAAGAACGGTCTTATCAACACGCAGAAGCCACAATGTTTACTTTGTTATGAATGCGTGAAACCTCCCCCCCCCCCCCCAAAACTTCGATGTCCTGGAAAGAAAGAAAAAAAAAGAGATTTTTTCATGATAAACGGTCAGAATCGCACACGACTTCCAAATCTCTTTATGAAAATAGCATTTAACTGCAATTTGATATTTGATACTGCTGCTCATTATGAAATGTGAAAATCTTCACGTCTCTGCATTTGTATAATGTAATTTGTATGTTGCATTTACTAATCGATAACAGGCAAATCGGTCATGAGAACACACGCAATTTACAGACATTACATTACATTACTACTACTACAGATGTGTAGTAGTGTTATTAGTAGTAGGCAGATTAAATAGTGGAGATGGAGCGTTGTAGATTAGCCTCGATGAGTCCTGGGACTCCTTGGAGGGTTCAGATAAATAATAATTATTATTATACAAAAATGGCAGAAACATTGGTTAGCGTCCAGCCAGGAGATAAAACTGCATAAAGCTTGATTTGATTTCATTGTCGAATGGCACAGTGAGTCACAGAAGCGTGGAAAGTTTCATAAATGTCAATTGGTCAGTTAATTTCAAGAATATGCAAAAACTAATGCTGCTCATGGAATTGGATGAAGGCAATGTATCAAATTTGAAAGTAAAATTTTTGAAGAAGTTATTCATTGCCGATAAGCCCTACTGCTGAAGCTTTATTATTATTATTTTTAAATAATTGAATTTATAACATCAAATGACATTTCAGATCGAATGAATACGGATGAAGCTTTTATAAGGTCTTGCCGTCCAGCTAGTGACCCTCCTGGATAGTTGAATTGCGTTGTTGCTACCCAGGGAAAGAATCGTTATCAGCTAAAAACATGCCGTGATAAATTTAGGATTTTGCAAAATAAAGTAGCCAAACTGTGAACTTTATTAAAGATTTTTTTTTTTTTTGCAAAGAGGTAAGCAGATTTTGTTACATTTCGAAATTCGCTAACTGTATCGCGTAAAATTACTGTAGAGATTTATTTGTTTATCTGAATTACATGAAGTATTATGAATATTTTAAATATACAGAACTGTTTAACGAAACATTTAAGCAAGTTTTCATGCTTAATTATAGCTGAGTCTATTAGTTAACATTTTTTTCCCATTCAAAGTAGAAGGCAGTTTTAAAAAGAACGTTAAAAACTTGATTTGATTTCAATGATATGATTTTCAGTGTTTAATGAATTCCTTGAAATGTCTAATGATGAACTCATTGGCGAAACTTTTAATTTTCTTATTCAACCTTCCCAAGAATTAACTTCCAGGATAATTTTCATTGTCCTGATTCCGATAGTGATTGGATCAGATAACTACCAGTGCGGAGATTAATAGCATGGCAGTGTGTTTACTTCAGCGTTTCAAAGCTATCACGTGATACTTGAAAATTTTCTTCGGTGATTATAACCTAGAATATCCTTTTTGCTTCGTCTGAGGTCATTTTTTCCGTATTGTTGAACAAACCTTTGCGGTGTTTAATGCCATTTATTACTATATATTTATTGATAAAAGGTATTCGCTTCGTTAGTATTCATTAAAACAAAATACGAAAATAAATTAATATAAAACCAGACTTAAGATTCGCCTTCCTACTACTGAACCCAATTATCACTGATTTCTTCCCAGGAATGCAACGTCACTCATTAAATGAAATAATACTGTGAAATGTGAATAAAATAATTTGCTGGCCAAATTGACTTTGGTACCAAGCTAAAATTGATTAGGTTTATAATTAGCTTTTTAATTCTTGTTAAGTTATTTTCATGCTTGATTATCAATAAAATGAAAGAAAAATATTCTAGGAAAAGTGTACCTAATTATAATCTCATGTAGCAATTCCAAGTGTTCCTTTCTGCGAGGAATCTGACTGAGCAGACTTTGGATCTGTTTCCGTGATTGATTTTGAGCAACAAAATTTATATCAACAAAATCAAACTAAATTAACTGCAATGTTATATATTGTGCTAATGAGGGGAATGGGCATTATCATGGAAATGATTACGAGGAGAGAACGATTGCGACTTTGTGTTCGTCCAGTTCGGAGCCATCAAACGTATGCAAAGATGTCTACATGTATAAGGCACTATAGAAGAATAGAGGTCTGCAAGTTGTCCAACTGTGTCAGGCAGACTGCAAACAAGAGTATTTAAAGAACATACAGGTAGATTATTATGACTGTACACGAATGCTAGGAGTATCAGAAACAAAGGAGTAGAGTTTGTTGCCTTGGTCAATATGTTGGGACTTCAGCATTAGTCAGACCTGGCTATCAGAATCAGACATACTAACTGGTATCGAGTGTAAATGGTACACTATTTTTAGGAAGGACAGAGAGGATAGGAGAGGAGGGGCGTGCTAATGATATCAGTTGGCTTGAATCCATTTAGTGTTGAAACCTATGATTGTAGTAGTACTACTATTACCAACAGTATTTCATGTGGCAGCGAGTTTGAAGCCATCTGCTGTGAGGTTTATAATTAGGTTTATAATCTGACAAGGTGAATTACTTAGTGGGGTGTTGTAACAGACCTGGTGGATCGGTTGCTAGTGATGAAGATATGCATCACCAAATAGAAAAGATGAGCGTGAAAAGAGTAATCATAATGTTAGACTTTAAAAAAATAAGCTAACGCCATTTATTCCCTTATAGGGAGTAGGCGAGGGCTCTAAACCCTATCTAGCTTTTGGAGACTGAGTGGGCAGTTCAATCTCCACTGGTTGCCGATCAGAGATAGTTGGCCCATGTCTTTTACTAATTATAGGCGCACCGATGAAGAGACGAGCAAAGAAGTGCTGCCATCTCTTGGTACCTAACCATAATAGGATATGTTACTGTATGAAATAATGGGGCTCTACGGTCGATTTTATTGAATTTAGGGGATGAAAAATCTGAGTTTCCGGGAGAAAAAACCTGCTTGTCCGTGCCAAAAATCGACTAATTCGGAAACCGGTCAAAGAAAGGCTTAGAAAAAGTTCCAATCGGCGACAAGACTCTAAATTATGTCTATCTTCGTGCGGCCTAGCACATAGGATGCAAGCGCCACTTCCACTAAACTACATAGGCCTTTAATGGGAGACTTTAATTATTCAAATATTGATTGGGTAGCTGTGAAATCGCATGAAAAGAATAAAAATTAATTTATTGAGCTCTTGCGAGACAACTTCCTCGAGCGGCATGTGATAGAAGGAACTCGAGGTTAAAGAGTGTTAGATTTGATTATAGTGTCAGAGGGCGTTTCTGTTAAAGACATCACTATTCTGCCTCCGGTTGGTGACAATGATCATGCGGTACTCATTTGGGAAGTGACTAAGTTTATAAATGTTCCATTCAGAAAAGATTACATGCTGAACTACAAAGTAGGAAATGATGACTAACTAAAGAACATACTGATTGAAGGGATGGAATTGGTTGCTAGCTGGTGAGAACATCGACAGTGCATGGGATGCATTTAAAAATACTTAAATGATGCAATATCAGAATTTATTCTTCCGAGACTTCGAAGAATAAATATGGCAGGAGTCAAATGGATGCGCAATCTTATTAAACAAGAGATTCATAAGAAAAGGACAATGTAGAAGGAATACTGAGTGCATAAGGATGATGTCCCTTTTGAAAATTATAAGTAGAAGGCTAGAAGAGTCACAACTGCTGTTCGGGAAGCTAAGTCTTTTCGTACAACAGTTCTAAGTACGAAAAGAAACTGGCTTTGCAAGCTAAAGACAATCCAGAAGAATTCTATCGATATGCTGTAAGTAAAAGAAAGAATGAATATGGAAGAATAACTATACTTCATCAGATGACGTGAAAGTGATAGATGCAGAAGATGTTGTTCAGCTGAGTGCCCATTTTGCTCTCAATCTGGTGTATGCAACATTAAATTCACTGCTACCTCTTCACTGAATGAAGAAACTCAGATGTATGCTAGAACAAAAAACAGCTCTACCTTTTGCTAGAAGAGGTAGAGCTGTTTCATAAACTGAATAAGAATTCAGCAATAGGGACTGATTGGATATAAGCACTGGTGCTAAAGAAATGTTCAGCTGAACTGGCCATTCCTTTGACCAGGCTATATAAGTCTTAAAATAGGGAAGATTCCGCAGGAATGGAAAGAATATATGGTAATCCCATTTCACAAAGGTAGTGAAGAGACCGATGTATGCAACTATCGACTAATTAGTGGTGGTGAAGATTTTGGAAAAATTGGTTAGGGCTCGCATTCAGAAATGGGTTGACATTGAATCTCTACTTTGCAATGAACAACATGGGTTTACTAAGGAAGGTCATATTAGGAACTTGCTCACATTCTATAAAAATATTACCAATGAACTAGACAAGAGGAATGGATACACCATGATACTTTTGGATTTTGCTAAGGCTTTTGACAGAATACAGCATGGTAGATTGTTGCATACATTGGAGAAGATGGGTTTGGATTATAGCATATTAGCATGGATGAGGATGGCTGACTGACAGATATCAAAAAGTGGTGTATGAGGGATGTGAGTCTGCAAGATTTGAGGTAACCAGTGATGTACAAAAAAGGATCAGTACTTGTTCCACTGTTATTTAATTCTGTACATTAATGATATTGGGAAAGATTTGACAGGCGACATACAACTATTTTCTGATGATGCAAAGATAGGTAGGGTAATCAGCAATGCTGCTGATATGAGGTACTTGCAGAATGATTTGAGTAGGCTGGAATTGTGGGCATGGGAAAAGGATGTCAGTTCAATGTTTAATAAATGTAAAGCGCCCTGCGTTTTGGCGTGATTTAATATCCAATATCGTATTATATTGGTGGGATTATGCTAGAAGAAACTGATCGGGCTATGAAATGTTAATAGATGGGAAGTTTAAATTCAGGGGCCATGTAGCAAAGATTGCAGTTACAACTCAAGATAATTGCAGTGCTGAAACGATCTTTCAAATGTAAAGATAAGCATGCTATTTTGCCTCTTTACAAGGTCTTGATAAGGCCTCACTTGGACTATTGTGAGCGGGTCTGGTCTCCTGGTTTTGGTTGTGATTCTGTTATAGTGGAGAGAGTGCAAAGGTGAGTGTTACAATGATATCAGGATTCTGGATACTTATTATGAAGACACATTGAGTATTTGTAGACTGCAGGCACTTGGAGACAGGAGAAAGAGGGGGTGATATGATTGAGGCTAGCAAACTTATGAAAGGGTCATACAGTTGATGGATTTTATTTTACGAGGGTGAGAAACTCGTAGAGTGTTGAGTTTTCTCTCATAGCGTGTTGATTGATTGGAATGGGTTGCCAATGGATATTGTGTGTGCAAGCAGTGTGAATGAATTCAAGAACAATTATGATAGCTGGTGCGTGTACGTAGTATGTGGAATCCCTCGATGAGCCCCTACCTCCCTGGAGGTATCTTTAATAATAATAATAATAATAATGATAATAATAATAATTAGTACGATTTCTAAACGGAATGGAGATGGCCTTTTGTACGGGAAAAAATTTAATCAAACTAGAATACTGTGTTCAACACTTATTTTAGAATTACAAGTAAAAATGGTTTCATATAAAATAGTCAGTTTAGGACCGTTTTTTGAACTTCATGATTAACATCATTCAAATACAAGGCCTCGTTATTCAATTTCTCCCAGTCGATGTGCAGCAATAAAAATTTATCTGTTAGGAAAAATCGAAAAGGTTAATGCCTTCGGTCTTTCGACAACAGCTCTTGAGTTGCCGTTACGAAAACCGTAATCGAAACGGTTTACAAGCTAGAACCGTTGTGAGAATGTGGATACATAGGTAGCCTGCGATACGTGTAGTCAGGCAATTCTACGCTTACTAGCGGCCTAATCGTGAAATGGCGGCATTTCTCTTGTTGTCCAAGATCGGAACTGCATTGAACTTATAAAATAAGTTTTGTTGTTTTTGTTTAAAAGTACTTAAGGAATTACCACCTAAAGTTTGTCAGATTCCTTTTGCGACATCTTGTTTATTCGTATATAAATTTTATGCATTTCCATTGCGTTCTGGGGATCTACGAAACATATAGTTATGAAAAAGTCGGTTGCTGAAATTTGATAAATGTTTTTATAAAGTAATGCGAAGTTTACCTTAACAAAGTTTGTTTAATAATGAAAACAAATATATTAAAAAATCTCTAAGTAATTTATTTTGGAAATGAACGTAATTTAATAGTAAAAATAGTCTTAAATGCTTATATTGAGCTAAGACTTAATTTTATAATTTTCTTAAACAAAGAATGATTCTGTTTGCATTATACTAGCGATGTTCTGAAGCTTTATCTGGCTATGTGAAAATAATTCCTTTCCTAATGATTGCGAAATTAATCGATTCTTATTGGCATGGAAGTCCTTAAAGTACTGTAGGTTTCAATACCACTATTGTGTTCACTGAAATACACCGAGGAACGAATTTGATATGAGAAAAGGATTGCATTCTGCCTTCATCTCCATGAAGCTTTAAGATGTATTTTAATTTGAGATTATTTAAAATTTATTATACGTCAGTCCCATTGAAACGAAGGCAAAATGGAATCCTTCTAGCACAGACATAAATTAAAATGTTCGTTTTATTTTCTCTGACATAAGTGCCACATAAAATTACGCTGAGCTAATTTCATGTTTCTAAAGAGTGTGTTCTCCAAACTAGCCATAAATCACAGTAATAAAAGGGTTACCATAAATCACATAATAAAACTAACTTGTCATTATCATCTCCTCGTTAACGTTTGGCAAGGTACGCTTTCGACGCTACCGTTGGTATTCTTGACCGAGTTTGTGGGATGGAATCCTTGGAACATTTAACATTGAGATGGGAACGTTCTCGATGGCTAAGCTCAGTTAATGAGGTCGTTCCCTCTCTTTTACTCAAGCTTCGAGATGATGACATTTAGTCATGGAACAACTGGCCAGTAATGATGTTGGTAATAAGAAGTTATTCATCAAGAACGACAATACTGTTGTCGTGAAAACAAGATAAGCGCAAGTGTTGTAAATATTATTGCTGCTGATAACGACACCAGTTATGATGCCAATTGTGTGTTTTAGGGATAAGAAATTGTCCAGTTGCGAACATCACGTGAACATCGAAAATAAACAAGCAAAGCAGCGGACGAAATCATTAGTATGTTATTCATAATATGCGTAATATAGTAATATTGGTTCAAAGATTGAAGACCAGAGATGCTAAAGCAAATAAGGAGAATGACTATGGAAATAGTCACAAGTATGGAAATGATTGAAGACAATAATATAAAGGGAAATTGCCTCTTGCAATGTTATTCTTATACGGTGATTCATTATCACATTTATTAAATCCTGAGCCGTTTTAGCGTCGGGAACTGCCGACAGTTTATTCGTTTGTAAAATATTCATAACGTAAGAGCTAAAATGGTTCGATAAACTAAAACTGAGAAGATATGGCAACTTTTTAGTAATGTTCGCTAATAGCATTTTCCCATAAAATCCGTGTCAAAGCGGAATTGTTACGCTCATAATTTAGATGCACGTACTTAAAAAGATACTACAAGGGAACGACAACATAATCAGCATTGACGAATACATAAGCAAGCTAATCCAATATGAAAAAGAAAGTAGTAAAATCGTTGTTCTAATAAAAAAAAACTATACGGAAGAAAAGATCTCCAGCAGAAGACACCTAGATTTACGTAGATTGATGCGTCTTAGATATGTAGTTAATAGTCCTTTGCAAACAGAAAAGTAACAACTGGTCGAAAGATCTAAAATGAATAGGGGACGATATTGCTGTCAAGAAATCGCAATCGAGTCGGATTACCATAGTATTCTGTTTAGCCATTTAAAGTACATTACACGTGGTGGCAATGCACGATAGATTTATAAACTTTCTTGGGTAGTACAATTCACATAAAAATGTAGAAAGATTTTTTTATTGCTAATAGTGAATTATCTCCTTCTAATGAAGAAATGGTGATTTTCTGTTGACAGTTTTATTATCTTTAAATAAACGCATTCATCCAGAATTTTGTTTTAATTATAATTTTTGATGCTCTTTCATTAAGTGCCACATTATTTGTAAAATGGATGACAATTTGAAAATTGGTGTCAAGAGAGTATACTTAATGTGTTCATTTGGCATAATCTCTTCTTCAGGTAATTTAGGAAACACCATTGTAAAATGGAAATATTTAAATAGCTAAACTGGATATTAAATCTAAATTTTAAATATATTTAAGTGCGTTTATTATTTTATTGCATCGAATTTTTTTTTATCGAATTCAGTGCATAGTAAAAGTTAATCGAGACAAATCTTTTAAAGCCGCATTTCTAAACCCAAGCGTTTCCATGCGAGGTTAGAATCGATGTTTTACGATACCAAAATGCGTAGAACAGAAAGCTATGCTGCTTCTTTACAAGCACGATAAATTGAATTTACATTTCATTTGCTGTTACTCTTTGTAAACAATGCGCTGGCACGTTTAGCGAAGTGAATTATACTGGAAATCTATTGCAAGCTATTTTTATTGTACAGGGCGACGCTACAGGTGTATATTTTATTAGTGTAAACATCTTAATTGAAAATCAATTTAAGATAATTGACTAGTATTGTGGTAATAAAAACTATTTTCAATATCAACAATCAAGAATGATTTTGCTGAATCGCTGATTTTTCAGTGATATCGATATCCTTCTAGAATTTTTAAAATGCTTTATCTTATAATGTTTTAAACTTTTTAAAGCTAAAACTAAACTTTAATATTTTACAGTATTTTCAACATTTTAATCTTCTTTCTATTTATAACTATTTTGGACTGTAATGTTCCAAGAAAAATACCTAATAATGACTAACTGGATTGAATTTTTTTTTTCAAGTTCCTATTGTTTTACTGTGCAGTGGTAGGTGAGGTTCCATTGGAACTGGCTTTCTTCAACAGAGGATTCATGTGCTCGGATTCTCTAAATTCACTTCTTCTACTGTGATCTACTAACATGCCATTAGCTAATAACAAATTCGATACAGCAACAACAAAATTCGTTAAAATGAAGTTATAAATCTGTTTGGTATACTGATCTTTCAACGCACGCACACACACACACACACGCGCGCGCGCGCGCGCGTGCGAAAATTTGAAACCTCTTAGATCCCTTTTCTGTTTACGCACTGCATCAGTATCTATATATGACTTCAAACTCTTGTTTTTATTTTCGTCTGTTTGCATTATATTTCTCCTGAGCAGCTGTCCATTTTGTGCAAATTCGTTTCACAGCAGAATATTATTCCGCTGTTTCGGATATTGCACCAATAATCTTCCTAAAAAAAAAAAAAAAATTCTCGATCCGATTTATAAGAGCTCATTTCAGTTTAATATTAGCGATCAGCCTCCTATTTGACCTGCCAACTGCACTCTTAGATACACAGTCATCTGTTACTACCTTATAACTTTTCTGTAGGTACCATAGGTTCTTTTCGAACCGAAATGGTATAATTAAATCCTTCGATTTCTTCTCATCCAATAAAAACTGGATAGGCTATTCATTCGTTATTATTTTCTATGTTTTGTTGCTCGGTTAGCAACAGCTTCCCCCCCCCCCTCGAATTTTCCTAAAGATTACAGTACAACTGTTGAAAGAAAATAGTAGTAAGTTACTTCTAAGATCTCTTTTTAACATACAGTAATAATATAGTGTAGATTTTATAACGTCTTATAAATCTCATGGTTTTATAAATGCATCACTATAAGTTTGTACTGGTAGGTCTGTCAAATCGAAAAGCTTTGAATTATCCACTTTTACAGTTGGAACTTTATGAGACGAGATCACATTCATGGATTTCGGAATAGTGTGACACTGTGAATGTGTAGGACGGGATATGTTTAGAAAAAGAAACTTCAAAAATTTACTTCAGATAAACAACAAGCCTTTAACGTATGTTTAAAGCTTACTATAAAAGATTCAAAAATGTTTTTGAAAGTTTCTATCATTGAACAACTACCCAGTACAAACAAAATGTAATTACTGACTTATTTTAACGTTTGAAACTACGATAGTGCGTATATTATTAGATGCGATTGTAGAAGTTTCAAAAATAGAAATAAATTTATCTAGATGTTTTTTAAAAATCAGATATATGTTTTCATATTGTTTTTAAAATTTTGCTGTGATATGGAGTAAGAGGTGGAGGAGAGCGAAGCTGTCTCAAATTTTGAACGGGGGGGGGGTATCCGTATCCAAAGAGTTCCTGGAAAAATGTATGTGGCATCATTGCCTTGATACTGTTTTGTAAATGTGCAGTTTATAACCTTTAATCTTAAAACTAAATAAATAACAAATATATCACCTAAGAAAGATTAAAAAGATAAAATAAGCGATGAATAAATAAACCATGGGAAAAAAAGGCATCTTTATCAACTTAACCAATACAACGTTACTAAAATTTGAAATCCAAAGGTTTGATGCATTTGACGATAGATGGCAGCACATACTGTTTTGTTGTTGCTCTGCTTCATCATATGCGTGTCACCATCGGATCAGATTTGTATCTCTTTCCTTTACCACTCCCCTTCTTTACTGTATTTTAATCAAAGGTTATTACTTTTAATGCTAATTAAAGCAGGAGTAGCAACTTTTATTTTGTTGACGTAGTTTCATAGCAGGAGGGGAGAGAAGTTAGTTAACTATTATAATATCTGGGGTTAAAAATGAAAAGAAAATAGCTATATTTGTATAAATTTGCAAATATTCAAGGCCATGTTTAATAGGTATTATTTAAGGATCTTAAATCATAAAACCTAAATTTCTGTTTTGTAGATTTATTTTATTCTTAACACATGTAACGTTTATTGTGTGCTTAAACTTGTGCATGGAAGAGATTACGATTTCGAGACATTTCTCAGGTTGGTTGCCCCCAACTGATTTGTATACATCAGCTTTTAAGCCGTTATAGAAATATGTAATACAGTATGAACTGTTCATCCGCCAGTCGGTTACTTTTTTCAGAAGTTTATCACGGAGAACTAATTCTCACGTAGATGCACGTGTGAGTTTTTAAATATTACCAAATGCTTTGATCACAATAGAATTAAAATCTATTAAAATATAAAACCTATTAAATTAATTAGAAAATGCGTTGTCAGATTTCATAATTTATCAGTGGCTCTCAAAGGATCGCATTTGGAGTGTTATGACCTCATAAAATGGCCTCTAGGGCCCCATTTCGGTCTCGGGTTACTCACCTGTTTTTAAACAATTAAACTGGTTTAGTAAGCTTACTGCAGATGAATATCCATTTGACTGTTTGTAGATATTGCTTGGCATGCGTTATTTATTTTTACAAGAGCCTCGATGGTCTTGAATCCTCTGGTTCTCAAATATTTCACTTGATGCTAGTGTCTGAATGTCTCATTAACGTATGCGCGAAGTGGTCAGTAAGTAAATTATTAGCGAGATACTTCACTCGTCATTGTAAGAAACGAATTTGTAGTGATTTTGGGATAAACGAATACTTGGATGGGATAAGAGAACAGATGGAACAGTAGACATACGTATGATTATGTATTATTGATCAGTGCATGTGCCTGATTAGAACTCTGTTGATATACTAAAAATAAAATCACGTAAAGTGAATAAATTCAAGAAAAATTCTTACCTTGCTTCACTTAGTTTGTGTTCGTTCTTCTTGCTGGGGTTGTGTCCCCCACACATATTTGGATTTCAAATGCACTGTATGGGAGGAATACGCACATTTGAAATCGAATTTGCATTACTGGATCCACCTGTGTTTTTAATTATATATATATGCTTACTTTTGCAAAACAAAATAATAATTTTTGGCTTGTCTATTCAAGAGTGACATATTAGGAATGATCTCTAAATTTATAGTCGCACTGAAAATTTCTCATCGCTACCTAAAATGCAGTTCCCAATAAAGAAACTTCATGTGACGCAATATTGGCCAAGTGGTTAGCGTATTCGCTCTCCAGCCAAAAGGCTGCGGGTTCGAATCCTGCCATGGGCATGGATGTTTGTGATTGTCTGAGATAATACTAGTGGTGGACGGTAGATGGCGTTGGTGGATTGAGTGGTGGAGACGGTAAGTTGTAGAGCAGGTGCCCTCCCTCGATGAGTCTTTGAACTCCCTGGAGATATCAAGTAATAATAATGTAAGAGATAACTATGCAGTCGTTGCCTACTTGTAAAAAAAAAATTAAAAGGTTCAGTGCGTAGGTTATATAATTCTCTATCAAAAGTATCCAAGAACGATGGTGGAAAATCGTTCGACAAGCGAAATGAGTACGGTTTGAAGATGTCAATGAAACTTTAACTTAGCAACAAATAGACATTAGTTATTATTTGAGATCGCTGTTCTGGAAATTGTAGAAAACACCTGATACTAGTGGCATAATTTATTGTCCATTGTAGATGATGTTTGTCCACTTTGCTTGTTGCACTCGGCGTGACATCATTTGCATCCGAAACTCCTCAGATACTAGTGTCCACATCTGAAGAAAATAAAGCAATAGATGTCTGATTGGGGATTCTGGAAATGATGGAGTGAGAAAATTTCCAGAAATATCTAGCAAACTCTTCGTGAAGAGGTGGGTTACTTAAAAGATGGAAGCCATTTCCTCTTTGTAATCATAACCCGATCATAATAAGTCAAACACATTTTAATGCAAGTGACTTTTTTTTTGTAGCTGAATAATGATGTGGCATGACCTTGGAACCTAGAGAACTTGTTGTGATATCACAACAGGTTTCGCATATCGCAAGTTCAAATCTTCGCTATTCACAAGTACTTGTTTGCTCTTTCGGCAGTGGGTGCGTTATGATAGTGAATAATCATCTCACTGGTTGGACTTCATGGGATATCAATTTAGACTTAACCAATGTCATTAAGTAGATAATCTGTGCATGAGATTGTCTTGTAATTTCTGGGAATAAACCAGATTCTTAATTAGTAGACAAGATCAGAATAGTGATTAGACCAAGGTAGTCGTATTAGTAGTAGCTGGTTTATCACAGAAAAGATAACTCATGGGGTGTTGGATGTCATTAGGGATCAACAACTCAACACCCTCGTGACTTATTTTGTCTGTGACAAATTATCTAAAAAAATTTGACCCAATCGCTGCTCTCTGCCTTTCTCCTCTAACGAGGATCGAGTACTAAACAACGTAAGGCAATGACACCGAAAATTCAATTTAAGTATTAATATTAAAATATTAAAACTTATTAGATTTTTTTCCAGTATACATTGGCCATAAGAAATTACAACCTTGAATGAGGGAATAAATTTATTTCTTTTTCCTTACTCGATGTGTGGAAATTCGAAAAAAAAAAAAAAAAAAAAAAAAACCTTTATACATGTATATCGATTTTTTTTTTTTTGGTTAATGTCTTGACAAAATAGCGGAATTTTATTATGAATTAAAACAGAAAAATGACTCAAATATTCAAATATGGATTTTTTATCTGTTTTGAATGCATATTTGATAACTTTTACCAAATGCAGTTTCTTTCCAATAATGTAGTTACTATAAAATAATACATTTTGGTGTCTGCGTGTGTCAAGAGCAATATCGCATGTCTGCCGTAGCTGTGAAATTCGTTTTAAAGTATCCGGGATCTTAGTCCCCCCCCCCCCCCACCTCCTGACACACTCTTACTGTGTCAGGAAATAAATAACTGCGATTGCGATTTGGTATGTACGATTTAATTTTTCCTCAATTTAATTTGAGATTTCGCTGTATTCATTGCCTTGTTTTCAATATTTTACAAACGAAATTATCACACACACACAGTATATTGTGTAAATTTATTAGTACATTTATTAATAAATTATTAATAAATAAGTATATTAATAAATTAATAACTTATAAAATTTGTAAACAAGGTCTTGAAAAAAATTAAATGTGTACTAACGTGTGTTGTCTCACATGCTGTAGGTTAGTCAACAGTAGGATGAGGAAAATTGTAACTATTTTTGATGACGTTTGTTATGATTAGCCTTCACTAGTATTGTCTAGAATCCTTACGTGATGAATCTAGCATTTCTGTAAAAATATAATTTTAATTATGAAATTATACATTTTATATTAAATATGCCGAGGATTATATATTTATTTTTTGCTTTTGTAATCTAAAACCACCTTGCAGGATAATTCTTGTCTAGCAAGATGATTTTAGATTTTATTTTTCTGAATTTTTTTGTTGTTTTAGCATATGTTTAAGAGAGCAGATTTAAGTAAGCATTTTTATTCAGCTTGCATACTGGTTTTAATTTGTAATGTTTACTAATATCTTATTTATTTTAATTGTAAACAATGCTAACGATTTCGATGAATACTGGTTCAAACTTAGTTATTAACCTTACTCTTCGATTCCGCACCGTGTTCAGAAAAGAAAAAAAAAAACATTTGAAGCTATTATGAGTGAAAATATGCGAAAGGAAAGACAAATATACAAAGGCGTGCCGAATTGCTCACAGTTATGAAATTACCAAAGCATTTTGCTATTTTTAGTTCATTCCCTAAATGACCTAATCGCTGACTAAATGACCTAATATCCCATGATGTCAAATGTTATTGGATTGTCCTATTGTGTTACGATTCCTATCACGAGCTGTTACTTTTTTTTTATCATGTGACGTTTGGTAAGCAAGGCAGTGATCTCTCACCGGTGTTGAAGAAAACTGTATCGCTTTAAAACTTTCACAAACATCCGAGTATATTTTATTTCCATGGATTCCCTGACCATTTGTGGAGGAAAAATATCATTTTCCTGGAGGAAGAAACTTGCCACTTTCATAAGAAATCCGCTGATTCATCATCACTTGAAAAGCCATTATAAATGTTCCTCGCATTCTTTCTGGAAGGATAAATTACAAGGCTGCTCTTTCCAACCAGGCAAAAGCTGAAACCTCATTATTGGTATGTAGTGAACCATAGCATAGCAATAATACTAAATGCTTGCGCCCAAACAGTATGGTATTCCTTAGTGCACGAATATGTTTTAATTTTTTTCTCGATACTAAAATCTGTAACGATATCAAAAATATTAACTCACTTGTCTAACATTTGATCCGTTGATAAGATTTCCTTAAAATAGCTTTAAAGTCACCTTTCTTAGAAAAGAAAGTACTGCTGACTGTTACTTTTCGCTGGCAACAACATTAATATTTTTGGCATTATTCTGATTATGGCACCAATAATAACCATTACTAATTAAATCAGCCGCCAATGTTTTAAAATGCCTATCCTAAAATGAAGTGTTACATTTTTATTCTGCATGGTGTATCCTCAGCTTAGACTAGGTTGGGATTCCGTCTTGGGTGCAAAGAACCATTATAACGGTTTTTCAGTAGAAGGTTAGTAAGCCCATCCTGTATGAAGGTAGCCAGTTTTTTACTTCTGGAAACTTGGGGTTTTTTATTCCGCAAAATACTCAGATTAACCAGAAAACAAATGTAATTTATAGACATAATACACTGGCCTCATAGCCTTAGTTACTTCGGCTACAATTCAAATACTAATGATAATATTTTTATATTACATAGCACCAACAGCTACATTTTAAGAAGGAGCTCTGAGAGGTATAATACTTGCCACTATCTCTACATATCTTGCATTATAGTCAAAGTTATGCCTACCACGAATATGCGGAACTGCTCTTTCAACCTGGGGTGGCGTTATGAATAACTTTAAACCGAAAACAGGTGAATATTTTAGTTCGGTGGGTGCGTCGAGGCTCGAATATGTTAGTAATTTCAGTTGATTTTGAGAATGAACTACCACGTCCCCCCCACCCCACCCCACCCCACTCGATGATGTGCAGTGTTAGTTATTCACATTTGACACTGTATGGTTGTTTGGGAGTGAAGCGTTTTATAGAAGAAGTGGTAGGGTCGTATATGTCCTTTCCACAAACAGTTAGTAAGGAACAATCACCAACATCCATGCCACTTTCCGGATTCGAACCGGCAGTCTCTTGGCTAGAACGGATACGCTAACCTCTCGGCCAACTAGGTTGACGCTGTGCAGTTGCGTATCGCGTTATTGATAAATTTTCCAACTAATTTTAGAAAGGTTGAATTTAATTATTGTTTTCTATTTCGAAATTATTTTGACTAGAATAGGTTAGTTTTGCCACTAATCTTTGTTAAACTCCTATAATAAAACTGGATAACACGAAATTTGTAATATATTCTGGATCATTGGGACAGTTCCCCTTCTAACAAAAATACAGAGGTGACCTTCAGTGGGCTATCAGTTATTTAAACTGATTGTGGTAACACAACTGTCTAGTATTAATAGCTTGCTTCAGACCTATGCCACCATCCACAATACATATTAGGAAATGTACTTTGTGGACGATAATTTATTACTTTGTCATGAAAGATCACGAGCTTTGTGTATGGATAAATTTATTACTACTTTCTCTACTATTCTCACTCTTTTGTCTGCCTCTTAGAAAGTTCGCTTTATTTCTTGATCTGCCTTGTAAATCTAAAAGCTTTGTTGTACATGGCAGAAACTGATTAAGCTTTATGCCGTATTTGGTTATTTTTAGTGATACAGTAGTTTTCAGAGGTCAGTATTCTTATGATTAAGGTCAAAATACCATCGTTTATTATTTATTGTGTAGTGTGTGCGCTAATTAACTGTTTTAAGTAATATACTATTATCTTCATGACTGGCTTGGGCAAGAACATCGTGATGAAGAAAAATGCCAAGTTTGGAATACTCTTACAGAAATTTATTTACGAATAGCATTTTTTATATATAGCCTTTTTTATACTGTTTTACTGAAGCTTTCGTCTTGCATTCTTATTAAATGTTTTCTGAATTAGTTACTAGGCTAGAGGTCACGTGCACTATCCGATTAAAAATGTCCGGCCGCCTGCTCATTCCAACTCTCGCTCTAATATGAAAGCATTAATATGCAGTTGGTTCACCCTATGCTACTTTAACAGCCTTTAGTCTTCTGGGAAGGCTTTCCACTAGATTTTGGTACGTTGCTACGTTTATTCCCTTCCATTTTTCCCCTCAGAAAATCATTAGTGGGATCGGGTGATCCGGCATCAGAGTCACTGATGTCGGGAGATTCAGCCTGGCTTGTAGTTGGCTTTCCAGTTCATCCCACAGGTGTTTGATGGGATTAAAATCATGCTCTGTGCAGACCAGGCAAGTTCTCCAATACATATCTCATCAAACCCATCCTGCACAGAGCTCGCTTTGTGGACAGGGGAATTGTTGTGTTGATGCAAGAAAGGGACTCCACCTAACTGATAACAAAGTTGGAAGCACATAATTGTCTAGAATGTCATATAAGCCTTAGTGTATAGGGAAACCCAGCCCGAACCATGCTTCAGAGCATGATGCTTCGTCCACCAAACTTCACAGTTGGCACAATACATTCGGACTTGTGGCTTTCTCATGATGTCCCCCCAACCGGGACTCATCCGTTGGATTGCCAGATGGTGAAGCGTGATTCATCATTTAAGAGAAACGCGTTTTCGTTGCTCCAGATCCCAATAGCAGTGAGCTTTACACCACTCCATCCAACGCTTTGCAAAGCTCTTGCTAATAGTAGGCTTTTTTTGCGGCTGCACGACCATGGAAACTCATGTTCTTCAATTCTGAGAATAGTTGTAGTGCTGGCGTTGCTTGCAGAAGCATTTCGGAACTCAGTCTGGCGTGTTTCAACCGAGGACCGGCGATTGTTTTCGCGCTACGCTCTTCAGAACTCAACAACTCCGCTCTGGGATTTTACCTGGCCTACCAGGTCTCGATTGTGCTACTGTTCCGTTGCTCCTAGGCATTTCCACTTCACAGTAACCGTTGTTTGGGTCAGCTGCAGTAGGGCAGACATTTCCGAACTGAGATATTGCAAAGGTGGCATTCTATGATAGTGCTACTTTAGTAGGCACTGAACTTTTCAGTACCGCTCATTTTGCTATTAATGTACGAAGATTGCAAGACTGTGTACTTCCTTTCATACTTGTGTGAACCAGGGTTGTGGTTTATACATTCATATCCGCTACTAAGAGTGGTCCGAATATTTTAGATCAGATGGTGTAATCACAACACATTGAGTATATCAGCATAAACGCAATCTCACTGTTTGGCAACTTGCAGTGGACTGTTTCCGAAAAGAAAAGTGAGTTTAAAAATTACGTTTATTGACATTCTGTTTTCTATATATATATATATATCGAATATGGCTGCATCGATCCTAAAAGAAATTAACATTCTTTACCCCAATAAATAAAGTAACTTACATGGGTGACCACTATACATTTCTTTCGTTTGCGGCGAAGTTTACATAAATCAGACAGACTCGTTGATAAGCGAATCCAATATCACATTATTTATTACAAGTTATCAAGCACCAAACATTTCTTCTAATTAAAATTAAAAATAAGCATTAGTCATGCTAACAAAATTAACAGAAACAATGACAAAAAACTGAATCCAAACAACATTTGATGCATAATCATACACATAAAGGTTGATACTCTTATACTGTTTCAACTTTTATGCAAAACTAATCTCCGCAGTTTGAATAATTAAGAGTAATTCAGGCTTACAAATATTTGCATTCCACATACACAGATCACTTGTCTGAGAGATCACTTATCTCACCATTAAGAACGATATCGCTAATCAGTTTTAGCTTTCATTCCAATTTTAATATTCGAAAGTGTATTTACAGAGAAAGCAGAATGAAATCTGATTCAATTTATGTGACATGTTAAATCTATTTTTGAAATAAATAAACCATAAATTTTCCAACTCCTTTTATGCCACTAAGTGATTAGGCAGAACTTCTTTAGTCTTGACTTACTTTTTGAAGACAGGTGTGTATCCCTTCTCCTGATATTAAGCTCAAACTATCAGTGAACCACAGCTTTCGGAAGAGAGTACGGCTCTCAGCTTCCGCCATCTCGTGGTGCTCAACCTTAAAGCTCTCGTATTGTTTGTAATAGTTTACAGTCGATTTCTTTTGAGATGCAAGATTTAAAACCAACTTTACTCGCCCATGCCAAAGATCAACTAACTCGGAAAATGCCGAAATAAAGGACTAGAACATTTCCTCTATTTGCAGACTAAAATCGAACTAATAGCGGTGTTTTTTCGCTACGAAATCAAACGCCATTCATGGTTACACAGGCAATGTTTTTAGCTTTGCTAAATTTTCTTATTTCTATGCTGTAAAATTTTTTCAGAGCTTAATCCCTGAAACGCCTCACTAAAATATGAATAACACAAGTCTTTGCTCCTGAGTGTTTTTAAAGGAGCTATGTTATAGGCTACATAAGTAAGATTTGTTTAGTAAAATCATTGCGCGTAAACGTTCTTATTTTGTTTTCAATTTTCAATTGAAATTTTTATTTTTAAATAACACAACAAAACTAACAGAAGAAAATATATTTCCCTCAAATTATGTTAGGCATTGTTCTCCAATGCTGCCAGCTTAATTACTAATAGCCAAGCGAAGGGCCTTTCGAAACACGATCCATTTTCAGCATTACCTGTAGCAATTGCAGGTCAGTGTATATGATTTTAAGGTAGCATATATTATTTTTTTCCATTTCTAAGTGCTATCTTTAATTTAAGTTTTGTTCGCATACTTCATTTTTTTTTACCTTAAGAATCTCTCGTAGTTTTTGAAATTACTGTACTACTGTGCGTTTTTCTTATCATTGTCGGCACATCAGGTTACTCTCGATGGCAGAATGCGTGTGTGCTTTGAGCAAACATTAACCTCTTATAGCGCTATCATGTTCGGCAAAATTAAGATTATCTGGTTTCATGTTTGCTTCGCGGTGTGAATTTTTTTCACGCTACAATAAAATACTTCATGAAATCTGCTGTTAAGGATTTAATTTTCTGTAAAATTTCTTTTTAAGTGATTTTTTTTTTCATCAGCAGTGTTTTCACACATTTTTATGAAAGCAAAATCCTCAAACAGAAGTCCTCGAAGCTGTTTAATAAAATGAAGTTATTGTGGACATCTTAACACCGCTTACTTTGCAAACAGTGATATGGTTTTTCTTTAATTTTCGCAGACTTTTCATTTTTTTTTTTTCGTTTAAAGTAGTGTAATAGATAAAGTGAAAGGGCACTAGAACATATATAAGAGAATCTATAGAGAATCTGTAAATTCTCTATAATTCTCTATGGAAAAATCATGTAAAGAAATGCTTCATTTCCTTATCATAAATCATGGGAAAGATAAATATTCAATTTTCATTTTCATCAGATTTACCGTAGAACATAATCGCACAGTAAAAATGATACGCGTACTTCGGGTGGAAATATTTGGGTTCAAATCCTCTCTGGAAAAGAATATTTATATTTTTTTAAAATTAAAAATGAATTAGCCGGTCTCATTCATCGAACGTTTTTTTTTTTTTCTATCAAAGACCTAGCATATTTAATCTGTAAGACTGAATTAATAAGAAACGGCTGGAGAATGTGTGCTATTGAAAGTCATAAATACAGGCTCATGGCTTTAGTTATTTTATTGTAATATTAAACATCGCAGTCATGGCTGTTACTAAATCTAACCCTGTTACCAAATCTATCTATCTATATATATATATATATATATATATATATATATATATATAGAGAGAGAGAGAGAGAGAGAGAGAGAGAGAGAGAGAGAGAGATTTATCTTTGGAAGTTAATAAAACGTTTATATGTTCTGGTATTTTTTTTTTTAATTTTGAATTAAAAAAATAACAATCACTTTAAGATTCATGTGATTAATGACAACGAAAGACATGATGACGTGTTACGTTTGATTAACATTCTGATTGAATCCCAGAAACGAAAATTTAGCCTTATAAGGGTAGAATAGACGAAACTTTTTCCGAGCCCACTGATTATTTATTTATTTTTTATTTATTTTTCATATATCGCCAAGTTTCAATCAGAGAATGAAATATCATCCGAAAACAAAATAGTTAAAACTTATTTTAGAGAATATCTGAATTTTTATATTAGACCCCCTCTTCAGCCTGAATTTATGATTACTGCTTTCATCTTACATTAAAGTAATAGAAAGAACAGTAGTATTAATTATAACGAAAACAAGATAAAAGATCTGCTGGCACGTATGTTTTCACGAACTAGAAAAGGCAAGCTGCCGCTAGAGGTACTCTTCCCTGCTTGTCAACTTTATTGTGCCACTAAATAAATGAAGGCCACGAAACATGTTGAACATGCGCGAATATTCTAGCTCAGAAGTAGAGAATTTTCCAGTGATTTCCCACTAATAAAGAGATAAAGGCATATTAGTAGAAGAATGTATACAAAGGGAGTTCTTATTATATTCTGATATTTTACTATAAAACTTCAGGGACTATAAAATGTCAGAGGGATAAATTTCGTCGTTCTATAAGACCATTTGATTGAATAATAATGTAATAAAACATGTTTAACCTTTTGCGTTCAGTGAACGCAAAATGAAATTGGAAAACTGAACAAAGCGTTGCCATGGCGATGTTTGCGATGTGCTGCCAAAATGTCTGCTCTCTAGCTGAGTGCCTTGTCAAGTCGCTTATAGGGAATTGTGGAATTTGTATGCAGTAATAAACAGGAGAAATAGCATCACAAAGCACGACATGACGTTCCTCATCAGACCACGTCAACTTATTCGAAGCTTACTTCATCTAAACGTTTAATTATTCTCTATTTCCGAGCATGCTCGCTGAAGAGATTAAATTGGCAAAGGTAATAACATGGAGTTAAAGGAAGTAGACAGATGGAAAACGTCAAAAAAAAGTTAATAAAAATAATGTAGTTGAGATTTTCAGTTGGATGAAATGATGATATTTCTTCCAACCGATTTTGTGAACTTATTCGTTTATTTCTTGTTAATTCATAGTCATTTAACGGGTGAGAAATAAGCAAACTGTTTCATAGGTTCCATTCCTCGGATGTGCTTATGATTATCCTATGATTTAGTTTTTAACAGAATGTTTAGATAAACTAGTTATATCTTTAGCGTTTTATTAACCGTACCCAGTTAATGAAGCTAGATGAAGCAGTAATAAGAAACAAAAAGCTAAATTAGCTTTAAGACGTTAAAATAGCTTCACAAAATAAGAGGTGCAGCGAGTTTTAGTGCGTGTGTGTGTGCATGCGCGCGCTTCGATCATCCTAAAATAATGTTTTTGCGACTTACCCTTTAATTGGGTTCTTCAATAACATGAAAAAGTAACCTAATGAGTCGTAATCCTTCTTTAAAGACCTAGTTGAAAATACCCCTATATAATCCTAATTACTATAACTCTTAGTATTCTACTCAAATCAAAAGTATTCTCATTTGCGAGAGTTTTGATTTAATAGGGAACTTGGAATTTACTGTTTTTGATACTTACTAGTATTGAAATGTTATTGAGTGTCAGTGTTGTGACATTATAATATGGATTAAATTTTTATTGCTATGGTGTACTGTCACCGCGATGAATAGATGTTTCTTTTATTCAGTTTTCGTTTTCCTTTTTTCTTGTTAAGAAATATTTGCTCATAGTAAATGGACTCATTCTATGTACAAATGACACCGCTACCCTTCTCGCAATTTTCTGGGGCTCGTATTCATATAACTTAATGGCAATGGCTGGCTGCGGACTACGGAAATTCTAGCTATACGTCATATTGGTCGGATGATCATTAGATCTGGGTCGCTTAATATCAAAAGTTCGTAATGTTTCTAAGGTTCTGGTATCCTGAAACGCACGCACACACAACTTCAAGGGAATAACAAGGCATGTACAGCGAATCGTATCTGTGATTTTAGTACCATAAAAACGTGTATGGGAAGATTTAAGAAATAAAGCGTTGCATTAAAATCAATAATAAGCAACGAAATACACGACGAAAAAAACTGCTTGTTGATAATGTGGAAATAATAATTTCCACATTATCAACAAGCAGTTTTTTTCGTCGTCTATTTCGTTGCTTATTATTGATTTTAATAAGCAACTATTGAAATTTCGTTTCGATTTTATTATTGATTTTATTGATTTTAATCCACATTTTAATGTGGAAATAATAATTTCTACATTATCAACAAGCAGTTTATTCCGTCATCTATTTCGTTGCTTATTATTGATTTTAATGCAACGCTTTATTGCAAATTAGTAATCCCTTATTCGAATTAATGGAATTAGAGACATACTACTTGTAAGGAGACGTACTATTTGTTTTACAACTTTGCTATGCGAGAACAATTGGTACATATATATGTTCCAACGGTCGCTTAGGGGTCCAAGCTATATAACTGGGAGGAGGCATCCACATTACCTTTAAGAAATGCTAAGAACCGATTTGAGATGCTGACTTAATGTCCAGTGCTCATATTCACGTGATTGCATTCCACTGGGTACTGAGCGAACTAGGATAGGCTCAGTTTGGGACTAAACACAACCAGTGCACTGTGTAGGGAAGCGGTTAAGGAGACAGCGACACATATGGATGTGTTTCTTGAACAGCTGGTGGTTGTAGGCCTTCAGGAAAACGATGTCAGGATCGCTATTCCAAAGAGTAGAGTTAGATAGAATTAAGGAGGATGAGAAGTTAGTTCAATAAGTTTGAATATGAGCTGTGCGTAAAGGAAAGTGGAGAAATGATGAAACAGCCTGTTCAGTGCAGCATCGCTGCACTGAACAGGCTGTTTGAAAATGAAAATACATATGAAGATACATATAAAAAAAAACATTGGTAGAAACTGGACCACATGCATCTGTACAGTCGTAATATGCAATACCTGGATTGAACTCGAAATAACTGCAACCATACCATTATTGAAAGAAAGAGCAATATTAAATGCATTTCATTTCACTCCATGAAGATATTGACGACAATTTCATCTGTCGTTCCTCATCTTAAATGTAAATGTTTGTAGTGCCTCCGTTTTCAAGACCATCCCCCCCCCCCTGTCTTATCCTCGGTATTCCTCTACTTATCTTTCCCTTTGGTATCCACTTCTTTGCTCGTGTGTTATCCTGCATTTTTGCATTTTTTCTATGTACTTTTTGTTTTCAGTTTTTCTTAATGGCTTAATATTAATTAATATTAATACTATTGATATTAATTGTCTTAACTGCTTAATTCCTTCAATGTTTCTTAATCGTTTCACTGATTTCTCTAATTTTTGTAGTGCGTATGTTTCTTCTACATATGTCAGCACTAGTCTGATTACTCCTTAGATTCTTATTTTTGTTTCTTTTCTTATGCTCTCTTTCTTCCAGATGAAGTTTTTGAGACATCCAGATATTCTTCTAGCTTTTATTGTTTGTTCTTGTACTTCGTTTTGTGTGATGCCATAGTTCATTTCTATTCGTAAATATTTTATTTTACTAACTTGTTCAGTTATTTCCCCTTTGATTTCTAATTTACATCTTATGGGTTCCTTTGCAGCCGGCATTAGATTTTTCTGTTCATATTTTCTTCAAAAGATACTAAATGTTTCTTTTAGACTGCATTATTGAATGTATTTTCTAGTCTTTGTAGGCCACTATATCCATTTATTCTTGATTTTTCATTTTTAATTTGTATTCCACACCTTTCATTTTTTACTTTTTTATTATTTTATCCATCACTAAATTAAATAAGGTGGGACTTAATGATGAATCACCACCTTGTCTATTTTAAATTATTCACTCAGTATTTGTTCCGCATTTATTGTAGAACTATTATCTGTATATATATTCTTAATTAGTTTCAAAATTTGTTTTGGCATTTTTCTCATTTTAATGTGTTTATTATATATTTTAGCTGTTTCTGAATTTTATCTGAATAATTCTTATTTATTAATTATTTAATTTTATCTGAATTGAAATAATTTCAAAAATGTTGAAAAATTCTTTAAATATTAGTGAGTTATATAATTGGCAAATATGAGATCAGTCCCTTCCGTCCTTTTGCTATACCATGCATTGCTATTTAGTTTTCAAACAAAGCGAGATTTGATCAGTACATTTTCCTTTGAAAATGTTAGACACGCAGTACTTTTATTTCATTTCACCGGTTTATCTTAACACATTTTGAACAACTAAACTCCTCTACTTCTGTGAACATGATATTCGACCATGACGCTATTCCCAAACAATTTACAAACAGAGAAAAAGAAATGACATTCAGAACTACATACGTATAGTTAATTTGACCAAAATCTGTAAATTTCTTGAAAAAGTAATACAAGGCTACAAAACTACTTAAAGAAATATAACATCATCTCACAAAAGCAGTACGGTTTCCAGAAAACAAAAAGCACAACCAAGGAATTAGAGAACATTACAAAGGAATTAAACAGTTTTTGATAAAATCAAATTTGCTATCCTCATACTTCTTGACCTAACCAAAGCATTTGGCACAATTAACCATGAAATACTGCTCACCAAACTGTACTTAGTAGGAATAAGAGGGATACTGCATACCTGGTTTAGGAATTATCTCACAGATAAGAAAAACGGGCACACATCACAGCCGGAGAATACAGATAAGCACGGAGCCCCTAAAGGAGAAATATTATCACCCGCACTGTTCAACGTATACATCAACGATATTCAAAACTTGGCCATACAAAGTCAAATATATCAATATACAGACGACACCGCGCTATTAGCAGTCCACACAGACATCAACACGGCTTTTTTCAAAGCACAACATAATCTAAACAAAATAACTGGCTACTACCACAATTCATTTATAGTTAACAACACCAACACGCAAATGCTAATCATAGCATTTGCGTGAATGATGCACCCAAGAATCATGCACCCTACACCTCTAACGATATATAGTCACACACACATACCATTGCACACACACACACACAGACCATGGAAGCTGCCACTGTTCCTAAATCACACGTAACACGCTAAATACCTCGGTTTATACATAGACAACCACCTTAAATTGATCAGACATATAGAATACCTTCATAACAATCTATGCACTGCACTGTTGCTGAAAAAGGCATGATTCCAACCAATGTAAAAAAAACTCTTATATCACGGAATTTCTGAACAGTTTCATACCATACTTTAGTACTATAGAATACTGAAGTATGTATAACTGTATACACAAACGCAGCAGTCATTCTCTTATCATATTTAGAAAAACTTCACCGAAGAATCGTTTCAATGGTCTAATGGCAAAACACGAAATCCTGAGCATAAAGAATCTAAGACACTACGTACTATTTCTTAAGATTATTTCAAGAACGCTTACTGTAATAAAAGCGAAACATATCGCATAACAAGACCAAACTGCCTTCTCCACAACCAGATGCTACAACAATTTATATGGAGCGATAATGAGAGGGCATCTTATACCCACAATACCAAACAACTTGCTATATAATCTAAAGAATCTAAACACTCACAGAACATTAAAAGATCAACTGTGGAAATTGTGTCAGCTCACCTAGTACTGCAAATCAATTCAAACTATTATTTTTATTTCGAAAGTTGGAACTGAGTCTTTTAGAATCATATATTCGAAAATATTTTAGGTTACTGGAGTTCAGGAAGTTAATATGATATAAAATGTAAATATTAATACCAGTTTTCAGGGAAGAAATAGACTCTTCTCTTTAATAGCATGTGTTACTGATATATGTATATATATATACTTGGTCTAGCCATAAATATTGTTACAACTGGAACGGGGTATAAACCTTTAATCTATCAGTAAACCATTTCCAGCTTTCAGCATATAAAAACCACGTATAACATGCATATAGCAGCACTCAGTCTTTGAAATGTTTGAAAAGAGTCCACATTCTGTGGCACGCACAACATTCACAACACACAACACAGCCACTGCTTGCTCCAAATCCACCTTCTGGCTGGCGATGCTGGGGTGTCATTTGTTGCAGGCTACTCTCTCACGCTCAGACCACAATTTGAAGTCCAGCGGATTCAGATCGGGATTTCCAGACGGCCAATAAGATGGTAATGTGTGTTCGAGCACGTTCGCCTCCGACTACTGTTGTATGGCCCTCGCCTTGTGTGCAGGGGCTGAGTCCTGTTGGAAGGCCCACTACCATGAAATAAGATGTTGTTCAGGGACCGTACCGCAGATTCCAGCACGGTGTTTTGATAAACTTTGGGGAAAATGTTGACCGCTTTCTCGCAAACATGCTACTTGGAAGTCCCCTGATACGCTCCTCCCCCTCCACCAAACCATCACTGACGCGGGCGATGACCTCTCTGAATCCTGGGTACTATGGCATGTGCCATGCAACCATCTAGGGCATGTGGCGGTTAAACGGCTTTTCGCTTTTCGATGGTGAAAATCTTCATCTTCTCATCTGTGAAGAGGATATCACTATGTTTGTTGTTCGCGTACCTCCGGAGAAGTGCCTTTGATTTTATCACCCTCTACTGCAGAAGTTGTGTTGTTAGTAAGTGTCCAGTAGAATGACGGTAGGTTCTCATCCACAGGTCATTAGTTAGTACATGTGACATCGTTCTTTGCGAAATGTTCATCTCTGGTGACATCACTTTCTACGTTCTCACAGAATTATGGAGGAAGCGTGCTTTCACAGCTCTTACAAACTGTTGCGTCCTAACACAGTGTGATCGACCTGTTATTTGCGATCAGTTATGTTTTCTGTATCATTGTAATGGTTAATAGTCTGATACACAAACATCCTATTGATCCCCAGTGTTTTTAACGTGTTGAAAATAAAAGGTGGTGGTATTACAGCTACACGCTTCTCATAATCTTCCCACTATATGTTGAACCTGTACAGTTAGACATTCTCTCTCTAATGATAAACACGCCAATGTTGGTTGCGCACAACGGCACTAACGGAACCGGGCTCGCGCAATTCTGTGGACCAGGCCGGGTTGCGTTGTATTTATTTGGCAGGTTTCCCGTTCCTTTTCTACGTAGCGCTGCAAAAATGTAGCAGCCATCCATCGACTAACATGTCTCTCTCAGTAAATATAATTTAGACTCTTATCAAGCATTAATACAAATCGAGCAACAAGCTACAAATAAAATTGCCTATTGAATTCCCTGAAATTGAAGACGATGTTGACATGATGGGTCAAAAAAAATCCTAGAATGGACTGAAAAGGAAATAACACATATATATGCACCAGAGAGAGAGAGAGAGAGAGAGAGAGAGAGTAAGGAAGGAAGGAAGAGGGGAGAGAGAGAGTAAGGAAGGAAGAGGGGGGAGGGGAGAGAGCAGAGGGAGTAAGGAAGAAAGAGAGAGAGAGAGAGAGAGAGAGAGAGATGGAAGTGTAATAGCAGACCACTGTGAGACTAAATTTAAGAGCTCGAAGAAGTGATTTCCCTGCAGAGTCGTGAGATATTGCAAGGAAAGCACAAACGCAATTGTTTTGAAAGAGAATTAGGGCAAATAACTATTTCTTGTTCTAGGTAAGAAAGCAACTCAATCACGATCCCCAGATAGGAAATGAAATTGTGAATCGACAGTAGTGAGTTCAATGGAAATGGAAATAGCATCGAATTACCGAGTCGAAATACTAAACCAAGAAGCAGAAAGAATGACATCAGTCGGTGGAAATCTGAGCACTAATCCTCATCAGCTGTACGATACCAGGTTTATAATTGTTAAAATGAAAGACATAAAACTGGATAATCACTTTTGAAAACATTTCGAAACCTCTTCAGCTTATCGAAATATCTGTTGATTACCTCAGGTATTAGTGCTATTAGCACATACCTGAAGGAAAAAAGCTTGCAATCTTCAATGCATTCTTTTCTAATATTTTTTGCCAGTCAGTGCAACTAGATATGTAGATGTTTTGCGTTATAGGGGTATTCATGATAATGCGTGAACACTCCTGTTAGTGTCATGTCGCTACATCAATCTGCATATACATAACTGAGCTACTATGACTGCGCATATTTATGACATTTAATATTTTCACTAACATTTTTCGATAAATTTTAATTTTGCTTTAAACTGCCACATCTTTTTCAAACGTTATGCGACGCGATAGCATGTTACATGAGATCATATTATGAAAAATATTACACTGGATTACCTTCACTGAAGATCACATTACTCTAATAATATTACGGTCTCGGATTGTAATATTGTCACAGTAATAATTGACCTAAGTTACGAAAGTAATAATTTATAGGTAAATAACTTTCTTAGTCATAGGATATGCCACCTGGACTTCTTGGGTAGTAAATGATTTACAATCTTATGAAACACTGTCGGATTGGAGGTTTGAAGTGGCTGCTGCCATGCTTCGTGTACAGAGTGTCTCATGTACTGGAGTCAGGACATTTATGAATGAGCACGCATGACATCCATACTTTGTGTTTGAAGTAATATCCGCTAGTTTTTCCTCCTAAATCATAGCACGTGAACTGTAATTTACTAACATCTCGTAATTTGATAACACAGCAATAAAACATTTAATATCACTAAACTAAATAGCCAAAAGGCTTCATTTCGGCGATGCAAAACTGCAAAACTTTCATAAGAAACTATAAAAGTTTCTTATGAAATGTGACCAGAGAGCTTACGGGAATACACTCGCCGTCATTTACGAGTTGCCCTAGCCAGACCTTATAGGAGACACGATCGCTTCGCCCAAGCGTCCACTTATTCGCCTCCTATTGGTCCATTTTGATAAGATTTCACTGGCTGACAGCTGTTTCAAACTGGTGATTCGTTACATGGCACGGTGACCTTGCCTATGGGAGTGTCCTCTGATTTCTCAATCGGTGTATGCAATATGTAATATACCTATATGCAGCGTTTGGGGTTTACTGCAGTGCTTATTTAGAAAATAGTCGGAAATTCAAAGTTCACTTTAAGTGTACTTTTGAAGCTTATCGTAGTCACATACACACGTATCATTGCAGATTTGCTTCTTATTCTAATAATTTATGTTACCGATTGCGACGCTCGGTAAATATTTGCTTATTAAATTTTTTAAATATTTTAAATTTATTAAATTTTAAATTTATTTTAAATATTTTAAATTTATTAATTTTTTTAAATAATTTAATAAGTAAACACACAGAGAGAGAGAGAGAGAGAGAGAGAGAGATGTTTGGGAATGTCTTTAGGTGATGGAACAATTTTTACCACGCGGTGTCCGACCACCATTCTCTTTGGTAAAGGTCTGAGGTGACGTAAAAGTGTCATGTTTTGTCTCTAAAAGACTGTTTCCGGTTATCTAATTCCGACTAAAGTACTAAGTAGCAAGTACTAAATATACTGTATTTAAGGTGGGGTTAACATAAAAAACTCTAACACTTTAGGCTAGTACACACTATTTGTTGGGTTCTTTTTAGTTTTTAAGCAAGTTGTGGTAATACTGACACCTTTTGTATATTATGATGAACATTATAAAAATACTACGGTTTTTTAATAATGTATGGCAATATAATGATGAATTTTATCAGAATAACCCGGTAAATGAAGATTCACGAAGACGTAAAAACTATATTTTTAGAGCAGAATATGCTTGGAAAGAAAGATATTAGATTTTGTTTTGTTTTTTTGAATGCTGTCTTATAATTTAGACCAGTGGAAGGCAACCTTTTTAATATGAAGGGCGCAATACTGCGGGCCATGACGCTCTCGGGCGCTGCGTTGCCTACTCCTCCTGATTTAAATAATTAAACTTAAAATTACAACTGGCATGAATGGTTTTGAAATGTCTTTCTATATTACTTTTTTTAGAAATAACCACACTATTATTGCATAATAAACAAATACATTTGCCACTATGATTGATATAGCAATCATAATGGCATAATGATCTGACATAATGATCTGACAGATACATGCTAATTGTTAACATGAATATTCTTTTTGTATTCATTTTTTATTTTTATTTTTTATGGTATTTTATATTCATTCATATGTGACAAAAATATGTTGTAAAAGCGAGGTAAATAAAATAATGTTAAAATTTGAAATCTCATTTTTCTTAAAAACAACTAATCATAGAATTTCTAAGCCTGAAATGAGAGAAAAAATGCCTGTGTCATGAGCCCTCCGTAATTTTCAAATTTTATATTGCGCTCTTCATATTAAAAAGGTTGCTGACCTCTGCAAGATGTACTTTACATTTATAGAAAATACTGAGGAAAGAGGTCTGGAGCTTGCTCCACCTTTACCACGAGTTGCCCATAATGCACTACTTATGCTTGCATCCACCGAAACTTTTAATTTCTATATATTCGACACGAAACTCTTGTAGTTTCTATATTTGGCTATGAAATAATGTTGGATTCAATATTTACTTAATTTGTACCATCATGTATTATATTTACAATGTTTTTTTCTTTATGTTTTCTTGCATTTTAGCACATACTAGTAATGAATGTATCTCTCAGATATACTGCGATCTACGCTGCAAAATTACCGCTGCGAGCTCCAAAGCAGTTTACAATAATTTCTCTGAGGGCGCATTAAAAATTCACTGCGGGCGCCATGGTGCCCGTGCGGGTACTGCGTTGCCGACCTCTGATTTAGACCAACGGTTCCCAACAGGTGCGGTGGTACGCGTACCCCCGTGGGTACGTGCTGGGCCGTTCAGGGGTGCACGAAAAATAATCAGTAATTAATGGCGGAAAAACAAGTAAAGTAAACTATTTTACATTAAGATAGGCACTGAACAAAAGTGTCAGTCAAAAACAGCTATTTTAAAAACAAAGAGTACAATTTATAGAAATGGATTTAAAAAGGGGTACGCAAGTGGAAAAAGGTTGGGAACCACTGCTTTATACTACTCAGGAAGCCGTCTGTTTGTCATCATTTTTGTATAATATTATTCTTGTCGGATGGCTTTCATTAGTTGAAGGCTCTATAATGATGACAGATATCACTATAGAGTCATCCTCTCATCACGGATTAAATGGAGGAATATTTCGCACAGATTTTTGGCATTAATTTGAATTCATTCTGAAGTAGCTGTTTCTCTCTTCTACGAATAAATTGTTGAAATTAATTTGCTAACAGTAGCAACTAACCTATAATAAAGAAACTGTATACTTGCTTGCACTGATCTCTTCAAAAGAAAATATATAATTTAATTGGTGTATTTTGATAGGCTGAATTAACTGTCTGAGGACATGGAGTTATACACTGGTGTCCAAGAGCTAAGAACGAACCACATTTTTACCTGTGTATGAAAAAAATTCATGACTACATTTCAGTATACAATGTATCCACTCCTAACTGCGATGCAGCTCTCAAAACGTCGTACCATGCTTAGCACCAAATGAGTCAGAAGTCCTTGAGGAAAACTTCCCCACTCCTTCAGAGAAAGAATAAGGCCTTGTTTGTTTTCTGGAGGGGAATTTCGGGTAGCATTGTGTCTCCCTATTGCGTTCCAAACGTGTTCTATGGGGTTGAGATCTGGAGAGCGTGTTGGCCACTCGATTTGAGTAATTTTCTCGGTCTCCAGAAGTATCTTCCCTGCTCATGTATGATGTGGTGTGGCATTGTCATGCATAAAAATGAATTCTTCGCCTTTTCACCACGGTACAATCGAACATAACATTAAAGAACTTCGTTGCAATATCATTCACTAGACAGTCCCTTTTCCCATCCCTTCTGATCTATCCCTTTCAAGAACATTCTCGCGATGGTAAGTAGTAACACTTTCGCGGCAGATCAAGTTTCGTCTAGGATCAGAGGAAAGATTAAGGAGTAGACTCTCATCTGTAAAGAGTACATTAGCCCATTGATGTCTTGTCCAATTTTTATGGATACAACACCACCCTGAACACGTGCTCTACGATGAGCTGTGGATAAAGAGATGCAGACTGCAGGCTTTGGGGAGTAGAGATCTACTTGTCGCAGACATCATAGAGTAGTTTGTGGAGATATCCACGTACCTGTGTTTGAATGGAGTCGACTTGCAAGATGACCTGACATGGGGCGTTGATTACGTTTTGCTGTTATAACCAAAAATCTGTTTTCATGCTCCATGGTAGAATGAGGGCTACCTCTTAGCTAACATCTGGAACACATTTCAGTGGTTTCAAACGTTCTCAGCAAACTCTGGCAATATCAGTAATTCTGTGGTCTTTTTCAAGCTTTCCAATAATTATTCTTCACATAAAATCATCTAGATGATGTCCAGATAGAAGACATCCAACTATTCCTTGACAAAAGACGCTTCCTTGAAACACAGTTCGCTTAGTATAGCCTTTTGTCTTTTATCCTGTTGAGTCCTATATATACGACCCCTTTGCACTCGATTGGAAAATTTGATATCCGCTTTTTATTCGAAATCGTTAGTTATACAAATTGCCATAAGCTGATTAGTCTGAATTTCCGGTTGTAATCTTCAAAAAATAGTGTTCGTCCTTAGGTTTTAGACACTAGTGTACTTGAGCATTTGAAATTGCGTTTTTGTTCTCAGCATTTTACGTTTCTTAAAAATCGTTTAGCTCTGCAATTTTCTTTGTGCTATTGTTGAGCAGTCTGAACAACTATTGATAAGCAGCTGTCCCGTATTTAAAAGTTATTTAACCCGTGTGAAAATGTATAGCAATTATTTATAATGTTCGGTATCTTATTTTTCACACTTCAAATTGCGAATGGATGAGAACTGCAGATTTTGAATAAACAAATTCTTTGGAAAATCGTTTCGGAAATGCATAATTAATCGCATTTTACTGAGTTGCATGCTCAAGCTGTGAAAGAATCAATAAACGAAGGGAAACTGTAATATTAGTAAATAGCTACTAAATAATTTTTGCTAATTTTAAGTATGTTGAAAATTTGCTGCGAGTCCTACACAAAGGGTTTCACTCTCCATAGTTAACTTCTCGTGCCATTGTGTTGTACCTGTTACTTCAGAGTGATGTTTGTGGATATCTTCGAATCGCACTTGCTTGCGAACGACCGGTCTCCCTCGTTTCTTCCCATCTACTATAACTAATACACTAACTCTTACCAACCTTTAAAAGTGTTTCAAACAACTCACGCATTTAAGTTTCTCTTCCTCCCCCTTTTATTTCTGCTGAAGAGAATTTTAGACAAGAGATTTGTAATCGAAAAGACACCCTTTGGGAATTAAACATTCGGTTGTGATAATTCTTTCAACGCTTTCGCTCCAAGTTTCTATATCATCTATGATTGCAATAATAATTTCATCCAGCACACGTCTCCAGAGACTTTACTTAACTGTTAACTCGCAGAGCGTTCTTTTGTTGCGTTAAATGATTTTACACTTGTGACATATCCAATAAAGAAAGAATTACGTGAGAAGGGTGTCACACTACAAGAGGAAGAACATTAACATAGTAGAGTATGGAGAGTAATTTTCTGCACTAAAATCAAACAAAAAAAAAGAGTAATAATTTTCAACTTAAGAAAGAACGACACAAAACAAGCAAAATATTCGTAAAAACATCATTAAAGAGATGGGCTATTCATGCTAGTAATTACTCAAAAGCATTGCGAACACTTATGAGTGACATTCAGAATGAGTTATGGTACAATGGGGTGTACTAAATTTGTTTCGAAGATATAGATTTATGCGCCTTTTTCCCAATATGATAACTGGAAGACATTCACCAGTCGACCATACCAAAACTTAACCGTAACAACTCTTCTTGTGAACAAAGGTCTCCAAGGTAAACACGGGTATTAATTGCAGCTAACATTTGTATAGGAATGAACTTATTTTCTAATAATACATAAACACGTGTTGCATTTTTCAGGACTTTTAAACAATGTAATCACTGACATTTGTTTCATCGTTTACTTTATTAAGCATCCCACTGTTTTATATCTCTCAGGAATTTTATTTCAGTTTGTATTGGTGTGACAGCGATTACTGATTCCATATGTGGTTAATTTATGAGTTTTTGCAAGCGTGGAGGTTTCTGTTGAAACACAAGATCATTTCAAACGTTTTTGATGCTGTACTCCTCTTGTTAAGCCAAACATTTATTTTTACAAAATAAATTTACAATATATTTCCTGACCTTCAATAATCTCTCTTCTTTTCACTGCTCCTCAGCGTTTATATTCCGGTCAACAAACCTTTTTTGTTCATCATTGTTTGGTAAATCGTGATACTTCAGCAGAAATCTCGTTGGTAGTAGTGATGCATTTTTCCGTTTGGTGGTTCTTTCACTTGGGAAATAATCTTTAGGGCTTATGTCAGGATTAAATGAGGGATGAAAGGGGATGAGTAAATATTTCAACCCATAATTTTCTATAGGATATGATACTTCACCCGAAACATGTGGCCTGGCGTTGTTATGTGAAATGAAGGCTCTGGCAGAGAACATGTTAGGTTTGCTGCTAGAGTGGATATTACAGGAAGTTTCTTGCGAAACTCTGAGTATGCTGCTGCTGTCGCAGTCGACCTTGAAGTTACTTTGTCTCTTTCACATTCGATTGCTGATAGCGACATTTTCAGGATTGACTTTCAATTGCTTATTGGTATTCTATCAGCTGATGTGAACTCACATAGCAGAAGCTTTGTCTTCTTCAAAATTTCACTCAGAATTCGGACTTGATTTTAGATTTCATCACGTTTTGCGACGATCTTCTTCCAGTAGGCTGTTGACGATAACTACCATTGTGTCATCCGTAGCTGTCGATGACCTACCACTCTTCTTGGATTGTCTCTAACGTTGGTCCAACCTTTAGTCTGTTTAAGCCATTGTGTTAGCATTAAAGTAAGAAATGTGCGACTACTCGTGGCAAGCAATCCCATCGCTTTAAATGCCTTCTTATAGTAAGAGCCTGCGCTAGAGTGCATGGTTGCTGCTCCAACCCATTTCGTGGCCTTCAGTATGATTCATGCATAGTGAGCTCCGTTCTGTTAATGCGGTTATGTCATTAGTTTTCATCCAGCCAGAATGAGTTTTACTTTTCGAAACGTTTTGCAAAAATTTCATTTTAAACTGACTAGACATATTTTTGTAAATATTGAATACCAAATTTCAATAAGATGTGCATAAAATCCTTAAAATGCATTCAAGTGAATCAAATAAATTAAATTAAACTTGATATATGTTTACACATTTCACGAATCATACGTAAACTGCTTTAACAAGCTAGTTTAGTGTAATCATATATGAGGAATTAAGCAAATATAACGAATCTAATATTGTGACTTCAAGTTTCTGTAGTGAGTTAAATGCATGGCATATTATTACAGATGGTTAGAGTACATACCGCGATAAACACATAATCAGCAATATTTTCGTAGGTTAGTCATGTTGTTTGCCGTTTTTTTCAACCGGGATGAGTTGGCCTGTGCATGGAAATGCTTGTCGAAGATACTTCCACATTAATGATCCTATTTTAGAGACAATAACACTGGTAAAGATTTTAACAGCTTATGTTTTCAAACTAGGCTAATTGTTATTAATTTCTTTAACAACCCCTGTGTTATAACCGTTTTAGTGAAACAAGATGCAATTTAAAGAACTCTTAAAGATTATTATAGCTCCTGTTTTCAGATCCGATGTTTATCACACGGATGGGATCATTGACTTCTTATAAGTGAATTATTTAAAATATTTGTCATTTCATGAGTTCTTAACAGAAACCTTGTTCGTGGCATTTAGAAAATCATGTTTTTCATATCACGTGTTTCTTCTAATGTTTAATGGTCACAATATGCTTTCTTAGTAGGAAAGTTTTAATATTAGTAATCGCCATTTCCAATAACTCGCTATCTAATCTCACTCAGACTAAGATGGGAGCAAACCACAAGACCCCTGCTTTTCTTCTCTCAGCGTTTACTAATTAAGTTTGATGGGAGAAAAACAAGATGGGTTGTAACAGTATCGTTTGCTCAGCACAAGGCTAAAGGAACTTCAATGTGAATCGTGATATTTCAAGCACGTTAGGTGAACTTTAAGGAACTAATTTCCTTATCTCTTCATAAAATATATTGTGTTTTAATTATTCTAATTTTGTTATGATTTGTGCACAATTAATTCATCTAAAATAGTTATTTCAATTTAAAAGCGGTTTGGTTTAACGAAAAACTCGGAGTTTTAAGAAATGTTCTGCACTGATTTGAGAAAGAAGAACGTCAAACTCGGTTATGGAAAAACGTGTATAGAATGGGGAAGTTAACATTACCGTCAAATAAATGTACCTTTGACACAAATAGGAAGTGTTGTACGTCAGTGAAAGAGAGAACTGAAAAGTTTTTATATTTAATTAAAGTTTTATTTTTATATTAAACGTCTTTTGTTTTCTAGATGAAAACCGATGTTTTTTGCTTAAAGTTTTGAACTTCTCTCAACTTCTCTCTTTCTATCGTTGCCTAGTTCATTTAATGAATATAACAATTAGTTTCTTTACGGCCACTCAATTTTTGAAAGGAGGTGAGATAAATAGATAAGAAAATGTTACATTCAGAAAGGTAGCATTCAATTCGTATACTCAAGACCAGAGAATGGCAAACATCAGCAAGGTGTAGGACTGTTACTTAATAGTCTTAATACCCTTCCTGAATATAACTTAATAGACAATAGTTATATGTAAGAAGAATATTACTACTTTAATAAAAGCTTCTATCTGCTAAATTTAAAACTAAGATTAGGCTTCGAATGTGATTAGCTTGTAGGCTTTTATGGAGAAAAGGAGTATATTTTTACCAGCCCCAACACACACTCAGCAGGTCTATGAAGGTGATATAACTGTTATTTTTGGAAATTCGAATGTCAAGGTTTGGTACTATTCCCAATTACTGGGTAGGAGTAATTGGACCGCTTTGGTATTGATAAATACAGTGACACTGGTGATCGACCCTTCCAGTTATGTAAGTTAAATGAACTGAGAATAACCATCAGTCATAGAAATATTTACAAGCACACTTTGGCCTCGCCTATCTGATAGTATCCACAAGAGCATGACTTATTGTATATATTGTATCCTTAATTAACAGTAAATGGTCTAATTCTATGCGGAAAGCTAGGACGTACAGAGGTACAGATATAGGATCTGACTACTACTCAATGTTCAAGCATTGGGCAATGCTAAAACTACTAGAATTCATCAGGATGAGTTGCTTGTATGTTATGAAAGAGGCTAGCATACAAAATTATAACGTAGAAAGTGTGTGGGATGGCTTCAAGAAAACTTACTAGTCAGTCAGTCTGTTTTATAGATTAGAGAGAAGCAAGAACAGAATTATGTGAGTAATGTGGCAATGTTGTTATTATTAATATTATAATCTAACAAGAATTTGAGGAAAGCTTTCACCGTTCCATTTTTTGAGAAATTTGTACTGATTAGTACTGAAGAAGTTCATTTAGTTTTTTTTAAAGTTATGTCTGTTTTTCATTTCAAGTTCGAGGATTTTGAAAAGGCTGGTAAGATAGAGATTGGTCTATAGGTTTAGTAATTGTTTATGGATTCTCGCTTTTTTAAAGTTTGTTATAAATTCTCCAGTCGTAAAGGATTTGTTTGTGATGTGGAGGAAACATTTTAATGGCATTTAGTAAACGTTTATAATCATTCTGATAGTCAATCCGTCATACCTTACAGCTTTGTTACTGTTTAGCCTTGTAATGATTACTTCCTTTTCCTAAATTTCCTACATTTCAGATAGAAACATGGATTTTCTTCCTTTACATCCTACGTTCAAGATTTGTGAGTCATCGATGGATAATCTTCCACATAGCTATCAGCTGCTGCTGTTCACTGAAAGTTTTCCTTTCATTTACTGTAATTTTGTAGATCAGTATATTAAGGGCATATTACGCTGCTTACCCAGAAGTGAATGTAAGTATCTCCATTGCTTTCTTGAATCGTTGCCGCAGTTCGAATTTCATTTTTGAAGAACACTTTCATTGCCATTGTAATTTCTTTTTTTTTCAGAAGCATGTTAAATGGCCTGCATTAGATTTCTTCCTTTTTCTGTCCTCACCATGCATTGAAACGCTACTTTACTAAGGAATAATAATTAAGAAAGGTGGTTTCCTGATGCCTTTCTTGTCCCAAAGTATTTGTCTTTGGAGATGCATGTTCACTGCGCTTGTTTCGTTGCAGGATGAAGAATCCGAATTTCCAGGGGAAGGGGGAACTATTCCATCTCCATGTGAAAATGGCTAATCCACCTTTAGTTGAATAGCCCTGATAGTAGTTCTATGGAATCCAAACAGAGTTCGAAATCAAGCCTTTCTAACCAGTGGGCTTCGTCTATACCAACTGAACTATGGAGGATCAGTTCAGTTTCTATCCATGAATTTCCTATATTTTTTGTTTTTGTATAGTGTTTTTTTTTTATTTATCTAGTTAATTAAGTCTTTAGCTATTGTTTTCTATTTTTCGATTCGAGGTCTCTGTTTCGTTTCCCTTAATGTTTCGTGGAGTGAGCTTGAAAATTAGTTTCTCATAGAGCTCGTTAACATTCATTTGTTTATGTGAGGAATAACTGAAGTTGAGTCTCTTGATATAATGGTCACATTTTGGGTAATCAGTTGCTTTGCTGCTGTCTTTGTTTATACAAGGCTGTCATTGATTTTGTTAATTTTGACCTTCTGTTATGTAATGGGTTTTATTTGGCTGTTGTACGTACGTATTCTCATTTCGGTACTCAAACTATCTGTTATGTTTCTAATAAAGAAGTGATCAATACATGTACATATATTCTCACTTTTCAAGTTGGTTGCAAAGCATACTGTCTAAGCCCAGATAACACATTACGTTTAGGAACTCATCAATTTTTTTTCTAGTATTTTTAAGCAAGTTTGCGTTGGTATTCCCTAGCTTAGTACGCTGCATAACTGTTGACACTTTTCATTCTTCGTTCGAGCTACTCATTAAAATCATCTACTGAGAAATCAGTCATGTGATATGTATATTGAAATCCGTATTGTCTTTATTGTGTATGCATAAGCATTCGCGGTATTCATCCATTGCGAAAATTAATACCCTACTGTACTCCATTTGTTATATTATTATTATTATTATTATTATTATTATTATTATTATTATTATTATTATTAAGAGAGACCTCCAGGGAGTCAGAAACTCATCGAGGGAGGCCAAATACTACACACACCAGCTATCATACTTATTCTTGAATTCATTCACACCACTTGCACTCACAACATCCAATGGCAATCCATTCCAATCACGCACCACCCTATGAAAGAAAAATCTAGCCCTCACACCCTTCTTGGCGGCTTTCATTCTCAGCTTCCAAGGATGCCCTTTCGTCCTTTCCCCACCCACCATAAATTGAAAAATCCCATCAATTGAAATCCTGTATGACCCTTTCAGTAGTTTGTAAGTCTCAATCATATCACCCCTCTTTCTCCTGTTTGCTAGTGTCTGCAGTCTACAAATTCTCCATCTGTCTTCATAATCAGTATTCCACAATCCTGATATCATTTTTAACACTCTCCTTTGTACTCTCTCCAATATATCAGAATTACAACGGAAACCAGGAGACCAGACCTGCGCACAATAGTCCAAGTGATGTCTTATCAAAGCCTTGTAAAGAGGCAAAATAACATTCTTATCTTTACATGTGAACGTTCGTTTCAGCATTGCAATTATCTTTTGAGTTGTATTTTTAATCTTTGCTACATGACCCCTGAACTTCAACTTCCTATCTATTAACACCCCAAGATCCCTAGCCTCATCAGTTTCTTCTAGCCTAATCCCACCAATATAATACGACATTGGATATCTAATCATGCCGAAGTGAATGACTTTACATTTACTGACATTGAACTGACACCCATTTTCCCATGCCCACAATTCCAGCCTATTTAAATTACTCTGCAAAGACTGCATATCAGCAGCATTCCTGATTACCCTACCTATTTTTGCATAATCAGAAAATAACTGTATGTCACTTGTCAAATCCTTCCCAATATCATTAATGTACAGATTGAATAACAGTGGACCAAGCACTGATCCTTGTGGTACACCTCTTGTTACCTGAAACCTTGCAGACTCAGATCCCCCGTGTACTACTTTTTGATATCTGTCAGTTCAGCCATTTTCTTATCCATGCTAATATTGTATAACTCAAACCCATTTTCTCCAATTTAGCAGCAGTCTGCCATGCTGTATTCTGTCAAAAGTCTTAGCAAAATCCAAAAGTATCATGGTGTATCCATTCCCCTTGTCTAGTTCAATGGTAACATTGTCATAGAATGTGAGCAAGTTGTTAAAACATGACCTTCCCTTAGTAAACCCATGTTGTTCATTGCCAAGTAAAGATTCTCTGCAACCCATTTCTGAATGCGAGCCCTAATCCTGCGGAATCTTCCCTGTTCTGAGACTCATATTAAACTCCTGGTCAAAGGAATGGCCAGTTCAGCTGAACACTCTTTTAACACACATGCTGATATCACATCAGTCCCTATTGCTGAATTTTTATTCAGTTTGTGCAACAGTTATAATACCTCGGCCTCACACACCTGCGTTTCTTCATCTAGTGAAGAGGTAACAGTGAACTCAATGTTGCATTCACCTGGTTGATAGCTTTTAACAAAATGAGCACCCATTAACTGAACAACCGCTTCTGCATCTGTAACCCTTACCTCCATCTGGATTTAAAATAGTTATTCTTTCATATTCATTCTTTCTTTTACTTGCAGCATATCGATAGAATTATTTTGGGTTGTATTTAGAACGCAGAGCCAGTCTCTTTTCATAATCAGACTTTGCTTTTCGTACAACAGTTGTGACTGTTCTAGCCTGCTGCTTATAATGTTCGTAACGGACGTCATCCTTATGCAAACGGTATTCCTTCCACATCGTCCTTTTCTTACGAATCTCTTGCTTAATAAGATTACACATCCATTTGACTCCTACTCTATTTATTTATCAAACTCTCGGTACACATTCTGATATCGCATCATTTAAGTATTGTTTAAATGCTTCCCATGCACTGTCAATATTCTTTCCATCCAGCAACCGATTCCATTCCACTGAACTCAGTATACTCCTCAGTTGGTCATAATTTCCAGCTTTGTAGTTCAGCATGTAACCTTTTCTGAATGGAACATTCATAAACTTAGTCACTTCCCAAGTGAGTACCGCATGGTCACTGTCGCCAACTAGTGATGTCTTTAACTGAAACGCCCTCCGACACTATAATCAAATCTAACACTCTTTGATCTCGAGTTCCTTCTGTCACATGCTGCTTGAGGAAGTTGTCCCGCAATAACGCAATAAATGCATTTTCATTTTTCTCATGAGATTCTACTGCTACCCAATCTATATTTGGATAATTAAAGTCTCCCATTATGATTACTCTTTTCGCGCTCACCTTTTCTATTTGGTGATGCATTTCTTCATCACCAGTAACCGAACCACCAAATCTGTAACAACACCCCACTGTATAATTTGTCTTGTTAGATTCAACCTCACACCAGATGGCTACAAACTCACTGCCACATTAAACATTGTTAGTAGTATTACTACATTCATAACTCTCAACTCTAACTGGATTTAAGTCATCCAATATCATTAGCAACACACCCACCTCCTCTCCTATCCACTGTATCCTTCCTAAAAATACTGTACCCATGTCACTCGATACCAGTTAGTAGGTCTGATTCCGATAACCAAGTCTCACTAATTCCTACAGTCTGAGGTCGCAACATATTGACTAAGGCAACAAACTCTACCCCTTTGTTTCTGATACTCCTAGCATTGTGTACAGACATAATAATATTCTTTTGTGTACTCTTGTTTGCAGTCTGCCTGACACAGTTGGACTTCTTGCAGATCTATATTCTTCTCTAACGCCTTACACATAATACAATATGCGTTGTATTATAAAAATGACAGATATACAGGAAAGAAAAAATCAACTCTCTTCCTCTCTCACCCATATCTCAGACAGCATGATCATATCAGGCCTTGCGTCATTATGATTCACATAACCAGAGCTTGTCCAGCTTTTACCTTATGCTTCTGATGTTTATAGGTATTATATAGACGAAAGAGTTTGATTCAGATATAAAATGTTTAGGTCCTTCACTTCTAATATATTCCATTTAGATGTCTTCTATGTATATTTTCCTCAATTACTTACTAATATTATCTTATCCCATTTTGATTCTGTGCATTTTGGGTTATTTCATTTTTACAATATTTTACCGTCTTTAATCCGGATTTGATGTGACCAAAAACTTTGATATTGTTAATTCTTTTCCACCGTAAAATAAGCGTCTCGTGGCCTTGGTTCTATGTCAACTAATGCACACTTTAATGTACTTAAAATCTCCAGTTATATCCGAAATATTTCTTCTATTCCTTATCCTTTTCGTCCAGGTGTCTCTAAATCCTGCCATCTCTGAATTTAACAATAATCGGCTTAATTTTGTTTACGTTTATTACAGGATCTCAATGCACCACAAAAACTTCTCCCTTTTCTTCAATTTTCAGAATATTGAAGATTTTGTTAAGGATATTTTAGGATGAGCTACGTTAGCGCTTTTGGGATGTCTAAAATTTTACTATTACTTTCATTTCATTATTACTCGCTTTGATTGTGTTTCCAGATCGTTTAGCCTGATTTCGACGTCACTGATATCTTTTCTAAAATGGGATAGCAGTAAGAACAAACTTGAAATAGTCTGAGACCTGGATATTATGTAGGAGTAAAAGAGTGATAATCGGAGATTTGATGCTTTAGATCAAAAGTGTCACAAGAGTATCTTTCCTAGTAGGGAGCGAAGTGTTTTGATATGAATAATGAAAAGATACGTCGGAGAAGTGGCCAGCAACCTCTTAGCACTGCTCTATGTTAAGGAAAAATGTCGATGGTTCGGACATATTGTCAGAATGCAGAACATTTGGTATTATGTTAAGTGATCCAGAAGGTGTTAAGAAAATATGTGTCCCGAGAGAGCGGGACTGATAGTAACATACAAGACCTTGATAGATTTGGTTTACAGTGGCATTAAATAGCAGTAGGCGCCCAGCAGATTTTGCATAGAAAGCTGTTTATCTGATCAGATCTCCGGAATAACAGTCGGTTGCTTGAGGAATTTGTATGTATGCGTGTATATTTGAGTGTGTGTATACACTGGATGCTTTCATACTGTTACATACACTATTTGGTAAAAACGTATCGAGACACCCGAGTGTTTCGCACAATATTTTTTTTCTAAAATCTCAAACACTGTTGGCCTATTTTTGGCTGCTTTCCTTCATCAAAATTTAAGTTTGACATCTCTCTCTCTCTCTCTCTCTCTCTCTCACACACACACACACACGCGCGCGCGCGCGCCTGATGTTTTCATTCCTCTTAAAGGTAGTACTCCTTAGGGTAACTTAAGGTTGCTAAGGGCCTCAGGTGCCAAGGTCGTGTCTGTGCTGGCTAGTCTATCCTTTACATTCCCCTTTCCTCAAACATTGCCGCAACAAGTAATACATAATTCCAGAAGTCATGATAGGGATTCTGTCCAAAGCACGTGAAGCCTCCCTGCAGCATAAAATCGTTACACCCTAGTAAATTACATCAGAAAACTGCATACATACATGAACAAACTAATCTGATTTCCATAGCGTTTATCGTGACACGTTTACTCGATCTCGATACCACAGTTTTTCAATGCCACTGATCTGTTGCAACATTCAAGTCAAGCATTAGTTGTGATTATCGGTATAGGCAGCCCTTCTATGTAAGTATGTCGTGGAGTTAAGTATTGTAATGTTAAGGCACTAACCTCCGCATCAATGGACTTCAATTTTGGTTGACTATGGTGCACAACCCAAGGAACACACTGTTCTGTAATTTTACCAGGTTTCGTGTTCTACCTGACAGTTTGGTTTCTTTTTAATGGTTTTCCATGTTTTAAGCCGCAGTTTGTATTAATATCAACTGTCTACAAACGAGAGGTTTGAAGACCAGTAACACGACTATGCCGTGTGCGATGAACAAATGATTCAATAGAATTGAAAAGAAAAAAACAACAACAACTATTAATGCCTTTCGTGAAGAGGTGAGTGATAATGATATGAGTAAGGTTGTTCCAGAAATATATATTGATTTAGTGATTACAACGTTAATGTAGCTTTTGCCAATGTATAAGATCTTCAGGTTCTTACATCCACCTAAACCTCCACCTCCTCCCATGAAAAAACCAGAAGTTTGTGAAATTCACTGCTCTTGTGATATTTGATATGTAGGCCAGAACACGTAAAAGACGTTGAAAGAAGAAGATAGCATAAATCAAGATAAGCCTTCTATACAACAAACACAGGCCACCAAATAGTTTGGCAAGAAACAGAAATGCCATATATTGATCATAATTGTTTTACAAGAAAGTTTAAAGAAGGCACGGCTTAATCCTACACCAAGTCTGGTCTGCTTTCATCAAACATCTAACAACTGTGGACTTGAGGTAAGACTCGCTATGCCACAGATCGTGACAATCAACTAGCATTGTTCCAAAACTTATACAGTAATTGATGCAATGGTTTCTTTATGGTCACTTGTTTGCATGTACTAATTGCATCTGATAACATCTGCTATGAGTAATTAATTTTTATAGGCTTTTTATATACATTTATTTTATTTTATTTTATTAAACCTGTTATTTGTTTAGAAACATGAGGTTTCAATACCGAACATTTATTAACTTAAGAACTTCTAAACCACAGAAACATTTCTTTTCATCAAATTGCAATTTATCCTTTTCTGGAAATAAAAAGACTGTATGCTTAATTCAGTAAATTAAAACTTGTAGAAAATAATAATTGTGCGTGTATATGCATTCAAATGCAAAATCAACAAGGATTATAGTTTTCAATTGTCGTTTTGGCCATCTGCCATGTAATGACAGACAGCCATTGCTTTCTGTAGGATCGTTCTTTTCCTTTATTCACATAACATTTTAAGCTAGTTATGTTTTTCCCCCATTCTGCATTGTTTCTTATTATTCTTAGCTTTCTTGATATATCATGAGTTTAGAGGGAATGCCAATAAGTTTGTCTAAGTTAAGCGCTTTGCATTAAATTAAATCCGTATTTTACTCTCTCTCTCTCTCTCTATGCGCGCGCGCATAGAGAGAGAGAGAGAGAGAGAGAGAGAGAGAGTAAAATACACACACGCGCGCGCGCGCGCGCGTGTGTGTGTGTGTGTTAATAAGACATCTATGCTAGTTCATATTCCAGCTCGTCCATCATATACGTTTGTACAAATAATCATTCCCGAATTAGAATATACGTATTTGGTTAATGACTTTTCTTGAGTGAAGAAGTCCAGTTTGTTTTGACGCTTATGTATTACGTTATGCATACTTTATTTCAATTCTATGTTTAATTATGTGTTGTATTATGGAATCAAAAGAAATTCCTTTGACCTCATAAATATGCTTCTTCTAACCTCTAGATGGGTCATGAAAAAGATAAATGATTTACCTTTGTTAGATCCACTATGATTTTTATTTTTTCACAAATAACCTGTTATTTTTTTTTTTTGCAGGCATAAGCTTTAAACTGTAAGATACGTAAACAAGTATTGTACATTGACGTATTATAAATAATAAAATTCTAAAACATCTGTAAAGTGAATCCGATCTTCTGATAACTGTTTTATTACTAGCCCGGCAAAATCATTACTACCATAATACCATGGAAATATCCTACTTTATTACAAACAAGTAATAGGAGATACGTTTTTATTTATTTTTTATTTATTTTACCGTGTGTAACCTGTGTGTAACGTGTGTCATATAAGAGGTTTCCAGATACTATATTATAACATCACTAATAACAAATATGCTGCCTCTAATAACAAAAATGCCCTTAGAAAATTCTGGGCGCCTCTGATTTCGATGGAATGGATTATAGCTATTATTCAGTACCGTCCTCGTAAGCAATCCCTCAAGAATAAAATGTTGCTAGACTAAGTTCAAAAAACACTACTGCAAACAATATAGTCTTATAATCTTCTTCTCGGCATCCCGTATTAGGGTAATTGTTTGCCTATAAGGTTTTGAAGAGTTTAAAAAGACTTATGTCCATATCCTTCTGGGTCTTCCTCTTAATCGGTGTCCCTTTGGTTTATATTTACAGACAATATTTGGCCATCTGTCCTCATTCATGCTTTTTACATGGTTTTTCCAGTTCTTTCTATAGTTTTTGATGTATTCTGTTATGTTCATTATGGATAATTATTTTCTTATTTCTTATCTTGTCTAGAACTTCAGGACTACAGTTTAGTATACAGTGGAGTACCCAACGAAACACGAGCAGCTGCAGGTATAGCCATCATGAACGGTAATAAATGGAAAGACAAAATTGAATCATATAATTGGATCTCTGAAAGAATAATAACAGCTAGACTTAAATTAAATAAGAAATTTATTACAATCATAGGAATACAAGTATATGCAGCCGAAGAAGGGAAAAAAATTAAACAGAAGAATTCTATTAAAACTTCCAAAACGTAATTCAGAACTCAAATAAACAAGATTACTTAATCATTGCAGATGATTTCAATTCCAGAATTAGAGATCAAACACATTTAAAGATTTAATAGGTAATCAAGGAGAAAACACCACAAATAACAGTGGAAGAGACCTCAGAGAATTTGAGGCCTATAATAGTTTGAAAATCACTAACAGCTTCTTTAGACAAAGATATATATAAATATACATGGGAAGCCAGAGGATATAAAAACATCATTGACTATATAATAGTGGGGTGAAAAACTAAAGAAGGTGGTAAGAAATTGCAGAGTAGACAGAGGAAAGCAATATTGACTGAGACCATTATTTATTAATCGTACTATCGAGATCCCGAACCAGAGAAATAGAAAGAATACAAGAACACAACAAAAGCAGGAGAATTTTAAGATAGAGCTGTTACAGCAAGATAGTATCACAGAACTATATCAAACAAGACTTATAATCTATAATGAAATATTTATTGTCTATTCGCCTATGTGATGCATTTAATGAAATGGTCATTTATTTAATAGAAATTGTAATACACAATTTCTATTAAATGGATATTAGGCATTTAAAAAGGTTAAATTATTTAATTAATTTGAGACCACTTGCAGTGCGAAGAAACAAAACAATGGAAAATAACTAAAAACTAGCGAATGCCGTAGCTTGTAAGTTTGAAAACCTCTCCGTCCTAAATTCAATTACGATACCATTTCTATTATACAGGCACCATTATTCAGGAAGAAAGAACGCTAAAATGGAATCTCGAAAGCACAAAAATAAATGCGATTTCAGTAATAATAAAATTGTTTAAGAAAATCGCTGTTCATTTATAATAGCATTATAGCAATCACATAACACTTTTTTGATGTGTAAAGAAATCTTTTCTCAGATTTTAAATTAATTTTGTGTTAAAATTCATTGACAAATTTCGGAAAGAATCTTTATCACATCATTTCTGAAACTCACCATAGTAATTTAATTTTATTAAATTGCGTTTCAAAAGAATATTAAATTAGGAAAACCTGTTTACTTGAGAAATTCCTCATGGCTGCCTGGTTTTGGAATGTATTTATTTATGATCTGATCCACTAAAGGTTGGAAAACATAACATTAGTACCATGAGCAGATCAAGAGGTAGACAACTCGAAAACCCACACAAGGTCCTACATGCCACTTTGTCTCCGGTATAACCAGGTGGTGGTGTCACTTCGGATGAGGAAATCATCTGCCATCTGAAGCATTTGACAAACATCCATTCCACACTAAGGTTTTTTTTTTCGTTTATTATAGGTTCTTTTTATCTTCTGCGATTCTTTCATTAATTGTAGCCAACTCACAGAAAACTAAAAAAATAATCAAGTGCACTTTGTGCTTTCTGATATTTTCTTCATTTATCCTTATTTAAATTTATTAATTAAATATCAGTTTAATGTAAATTAATTATTTTTATTGATTTCATGTTCACAACCATCCATAAAATAGATATTAAAACTTTTAAGTTTTAACTTTGTTTCAGAGCCTTATTTTTTATATTATAATTTTGTGATGTTATTATAATTGGTGAACGATTTAATAAAGCAAGTTTTTTATAATATAATTAAAAGTTTGTTGATTTCCTTTTGAATTTAAATGATGAGATATCGAAAATGCCGTCTCTCTTGCTGTATATTTACAAAAGAAACAAACTAATCGTTCGTGTTTTTAAAGCTATAAACGCTTATATTTTCATTTAGTAGTTTATTATCACTTGGGATTTAATATATTAAAGGGATATTTTAGTTGTTTTTCTATTACAATTTTGTAACAAAGTCAGTCACAAAAGCCGCATTAACATTTATTAAAACAGTGGAATTTTTATATTTTAAACGTTTTTATATTTCATATTGCAACGAATTGAAATAATAACAATCGTTCTAGAATAATAAATAACGATGTTTTAACTCGTATACATTTTTTATTTATACTAGATGTATTTCTTCGATATACTTCACTGTCTGTATAGCCGACAGCATCATCAGGATGTTGTTTAACAAATTGTCAAAAAATATAAACGTTTTCCAACAGCCGCTAACATCTGTAGATTGAAAAGACTGCAATGATAGTTTAATCATTCCAGTGCAGTTACTTGCAGTTTCTTCATTCTTATGTAGACTCTGTAAGTAATTGCTGGCATAGGAGAGGTCTTTAATGTTGCACATATTAATTAATGACTTACAGATGTGAAGGATCATTCCTTGATTTCTGTTTAGTGTGCCGTTTGAGCGAATGACCTCGGAGGACTTCTTGAACAATCTATCAGAATAATTCTCTTCTAAGTAGGGCATGGAGGATGATTGCCGGTTTACTGTGTGATGTGTTTTGAGAATGTGCGCTACGAGTCCTGTTTGCTTCCCTTTTGTTTTCAACAACAGCACTTATATGTTCTTCTTTTTTGAGAATTTCGAAACCTTCCAGTCTGACCTGCGTATATCTTTTCACAAGAACACGGAATCTTGTATACACCAGAGTGTTTATAAAATAGAACTTTGTCTTTCGTGTAGAAAGCTTCGTAAGGTGTTGATTAGTTTGAAGGCCGTTCTGATGTTGACTGCCTTTAATATTTGGCTGTTTTTCTTGATGCATTGCCAGAATATGGTGCGGATACCTTGCCTTTAATTTCTGTGTTATCACGAGGTGGTTCGTCAGAAAACAGAAGTTTCTTTAGTACCCTTTTTTGAGTAGCTATTTTGGAGGAACTGATTAAATAGGATTTCCTAATTTTTTAAATATATTTAAAGCTCTGTATTTCAAGGTTTTGATTATACCCTAATTTTTGTTGAGGGTGATGGAACGAGCTTGCTGGTAGGTACCTGGCAGTGTGGGATTCTTTCTTATAGACTTCTAATGATAATCCTCCAGCGATGTTTTTGTTGACAAGGATGGCTAATCATTTTAGACTTTTTTTTTTTTTTACTTATGGTAAACAACCTCCTGAAGATGCTCTTATCCATACAGACAGCGAAACATGGCGAGGAAATACATCTAATGTAAATAAACAAAGATGTATACGAGTTAAAACCTTGTTATTTATTTATTATTCTAGCAAATCTACTCTTAGTGAATCGCATACAAACAATGGTTCTATTCAGTACTGGGAGTTTGCACTTTTATGCTGGATGAAAAACTTGATATACATGATTTTGTCTCTAGTGCAGTGTTTGCGACAATCTATCATAGACGAGATCTCATTAAAAATTATTTTTATTTCCTTATCATTTCGATAAAGTAGCGTTAGGGGGTGTTGCTTTACGTCTCACACTCTTATCTGTTACTTGTACATTTTTATGTTCCAGTCGTATAATTTTGCAATAATTTTCAAATTTTCTCCTTGGTCTTATTGCATGTTGACTCTATTACTCCAGTCTTTGACATCAAGCTTGTGCTTGGAACCAAAAATACTAGTCTAGCGTTCTTCATTAAATTCAGAGGAAAATGCCATCTCGAATTACTTGCTTGAACCAAGCAAGTGCTTTGTGGTTGATGAAGTTTTGTATGGTTTGGAACTTGCATTTATTGATACGTAATGTATTCTACATCATTCAGGGACGCATGTATTAAGAATTGCTGCAGTACATAATTTATTACTGATATTAGTTATTTATGATACCCACAATTAACTCGTACAAATAACAAAAACGTGACCATATTTCTCTCTCTCTCTCTCTGAATTTCACGATATTAAAAGAAGGATTCCCCAGATAATTCTTTTAATATTCAAGCGCAGGCTTTTCAACGGCTTTGTAAAATTTAAAATTTTTTTGAAATTCTGGATACTTTTGATTCCTAATAGTGTATAGAAGATTTAAGTTTTTAAATTTTAAATATTATTCAAATCAATACTTTTTTAAATAGATTTTCATTCGGTTCTATTCACTTTATATCAATGATACAGGGATTTATGCGGAATGATGTTATATATGAAAAGTACTCTTTAGTTGAAATAGTTTAAAAGCCCTTTCCCTTAATTATTATCATAAAGTATCAGGGAAGAGTGTGCGTTCTCTACATCGAGGTTTCAATACTAATTCTGATATTCCGTGTCAGAATTTCCATGTTGAAAATAATCATTTACATGTATGTTATTCTTTTATCTACATTATTAAATTAAAATTCTTAATTAAATTCTTAAATTGGTGTTCAGCAAATTGAATTTTTTTTTTGTGCTTTGATTCTCGATCAGCTTTCTCCGTCAGTTTTGTTTAAACATACAAGCTTAAAGTGTCCAGATTCATAAATATCTTTATGGAATTTTTACATTTATCACGTATGATAGGATAGGTTTTTATCGCTATATAAGGGATAAGTTAGTCTTTAAATTGTTTTTCTCTGAGACGAGATGGCTTAACTTGCAGTAATTCGAATCAACAGTACGTGTACCAAACTAAGTTTCTTTTGGAACTCTTCTACGTACTTTTTTGATACATATTGATTTACCTAAATAGCAGTCAACTTCGGACCATCAACAAATCCGAGAAGAATCGTAAAAAATTCACTCTTGCAGTATCAGAACAAAAATGGAAAGTGGCTCGATCGCAGAATAAATACTCACCAAGAACCCACTAATGCAACCCCTGGTTTTATTGTTTTAGTAAGAATATCTAACTAATACAATTAAACATATAAAAATATAAGTAATCCTTATTAAAGAGAGGTGCAATTAAATTGATACGAGCTCTTCGATAAATTACGAATCTTTGGAGATGAAGATTCAATCTTTTGTTACAGTCGGCTTTGAGGTATCTCTTGTGTAATGAGTGCAAAACGGAATAGTTACATCATATTCAGTTGCATTAAATATAATTGATTCCCAGTAGTCATTAAATATAATGAAATGCCTGTGTGACCGCTATTTCAGAATTTCTTTTGGTTTATTCGGTTTTACCACTTATGCAAATTCATAGAACGTTCTGTAGCAATTAATGACAGCAATATTCACAGTACATCGTGCCTTATAATTTTACATGTGATACGATTTTCTTTCTAGTTATATTGTAGAAAATGTTCGCACCACAGTATTTTGAATAAGGAGTAGCGTGACGGGAGTAATTGAATCGTGATCATATGTTCCAAAGATAGTCAAGCCTCTGTACACATGCGCTGGTTCGTACATTTCGTTTGCAATGAAAACATTTATTAGAACGTCTGTTATTTTCTGTTCGAGCTTCTATAAACATCACTGTCACTAACCAAGCTTCGCTTGTCAACAGTATTGTTTGACAAAATATTGTGTTCGCATTCCGAACTCTTCTGTTATACATATCAGTATGCAATGTTCACACTGAATGATGACAGCTGTCTTTCAAAGAAAATTCTGTTCATCTAATAAGAGTGAAACAAACGGCATTTACAGACAGAGAGCTCTGGTACTTCTTTTTCTTTTTCTTCTTCTCCTTCTTTCCATCTTAGTCTTTCTTTCTCTTACTAAGGATAGTGGCATCGTGCAATTGATCTGACTCACACAGCATCCGCTGGAATGTAATCACGTGCTGAACGGTGCACGCGTCTTTCATTTATTGTGAGGCAACGAACCACTCGCGACTCGAGCGTACGTGAATCAGTACCATATTCCCGCAGATCAGCTCGGGCTGCAAAGTCTTGTGGTCTCTCGCAATCGCGTCGTCTTTCAGGAGGAAGTCACATGTTCAGGCAATTATAATTAACGGAGAATCTCATCAAAACACAATTACTGAGGTCACAGGAAGTGAAAAAAAAGGGGGGGAACAAGAATTCGTTGAGTAAAGCGGGAGACGATATCACGAGCGCGTGTAGATTTATAGAATTTCATTGCCGGAAAGTTCGTGATGCTACCCGTAAGATCTTACAGTGTTCGATTAAAGCGTAGGAATCGGGAAACAGAAGCATCCTTCAGGCGGAACTTGTACAAACGACGTGCCCCTAGTGCATCTGCCTCCTTGTCCACAGGTATCAGCGATAGTCCTTCCCGTGATGTTGGTCGTCATTCATCCGTCAAAAAAACTACCAGTGCTGGGACCATGCAAGGGACTTCTTGCACCACCCTCAGCTTGTATAGTCAGGTACCGAGGTCACAGAGTATTACCAGCGTCCGTTCGACTCCCGCATTTAGAAGTAGAAGTGTTCGTTCAGCAAGAATGGACGTTTCCCCCACTGCTTTCAGGGGAAGTGTGAGGTCAGAAGGTGGTCGGACTGGTTTAAGATACAGACGGGTGCAGGGAAGGGGTTTTTATAATAGCAATAGCGTCCGTTTAAGGGTGCTTCCAGCGTTTCCCGAAAGAATGGAAATAGTGGACAGAAGGAAAGGAAAAAGGTGAGTTTTTTTTTAAATTTTTTTTTTTCGGTGCAGGTATTTGCAGTGTCTAAATAAATTTGAAGAATGGAACCATTTATCCCCGCAGTTGAATGTCATTAAATATAGTTGACTTTTTTACGTTAGTAGTATCATTTGTTCGTTTGTTTTGTTAATATCCACTGTAAGTAGTGTTGCTTTCTTTAAACTATGATTTGGTCGAATGTTCTTATTAGCGCTTCTAACTCCTGACGAGTAGTTTAGAAAATATTAGCACACTCAAAAATTAAAGCGAAACCGCCTTATATATATATATATATATATATATATATATATATATATGTTCCACATTAATTTCCGATAACAGATATTGTTTATGGATAAATATTCGTCATGGATTCTCTTTATTCTCTCTCTTTCTCATCTACAGCCTGTATACATTTAAGCAGCTTTTTTTTTTGTTGTTATTCCCTTACTCCAAAGTAGCCAAACTATAAGGTGAATGTATCTGCTAGTGAGTGTACTTGCTGGTTTGTTTAGTGAAAAACAATCCACCTTCTTATTTGTACTGCTAATTCAGCGTCAATAGAAGAGAGCCAGTAATGCTCCTCTCATCTTCCTCTTCTTAATCAAGAACTGCTCCAACAGAAATGTCATGTCATGTCAGGCTGATCAAAACTCTCAATTCCTTTCTTTCTTTCCCCCATATTCTTTCTTCCTGAGCATTGTTTCAACCTCTCGTTTCGTTTTTTTTCTAAACCTTCTCTTATCTGGTCTCCCCCACTTTTTTGTGGTCTTCCTCTTGGCCTCTTTTCTTCCAATTTCATTTCTTACATTCTTCTTGATACTCTTTCAAAATATTGCATGGCCAAATCATTTCACGTTGGAGTACACAAGCATTTCTTCGCCTCTTTGTAGTCCTAAAACATATTCCTTCTTTCCTTGTTTATGCCAACAATTTCTTCAGAATTTTCACCACCATTGCTCTGCGCATATCTCGAATTTGATACAATTATTTGCAAACAAAGGACTCTCGGTTGTGCCATGGAGGCCTACGTGCCCGTGCCAAGGAAACAATTGAAGACTTCTTGGAAACGATTCGGGATTCAAATTGCGATAGAGGCAATGAAGATTATGATAATCATAGTTTTCAAAGATGGCTTTGACTCTAGAAGAGAAAAATCTCGTCTCCTAGATTTTATCTGAAGAAAATCTAATATAAAGGTTAATAGGATCTTTGCACCTGTTTTTCCAAAGGATGGGCATATGGCACATCATCCTCTTGACTGCACTATGCAAGTGTTTGTTGTAAAAGAAGTGTTCGTTCAAGAGGTATGGGCGCTCTACACACCTGAAATGTAGCAAATGGACGCTCTTAGAAAAAATAATTACTAAAAAGGAAATATCTGTTCCAGATAGAGGCATTTGACATTGGCTATAGAATAAGCTAAATTGACATTAGGAAGCAGTATTGTTCCAGCATGCTTTGATTTGATCTCAGCAGACGTAGAGCACGATTCAATGGACTAAGATATTAAACACGAACAATTGTAGAGAGAAATCGTAGCATTGACACGAATCTTCCTTTATTGCGCATTGCGATTAGAAGCAAAATTCATGTTCGTGCAGTGTCTGAAATCAAATCAATTTCTGCAAATATGTAAATATTTCTCATGTTATCTGGACGCTGCGGAAAACAGCTTCAGTAGTGCTTGAAAATGGTGCGTGAGACGAATGCTTCAGTTGACAATACCATCGGGACAGAACGACAGTCAATTACCCTTCTCCCGGCCTCAATTCTAATCTCATTTCGTGGAAATAATCGGTTTAGACTTCTCATACTTCTCTTTCAGTGGACAGGACAATACCGTTCCATCGCACTAACTGAAGATATCGGTTGCTATGACAACTGCTAGAAATATGATCGTGTTTGTTCTAGGATGAAACAGACTTTTTCCGTAAAAGTACTAATCTTAGTTGATTAATAAGCTGTTTATAAAATAATCCCTGAAAAGATTTAGATACTTTCCAAGAAAAAAATACCAAGTTCTGAATGCTTGTAAAAGTATTTGTAGTTATGAGTATAAAATACGCATTGCAACTACGGATTTTGGTTTTTAATTAAGCAGTCCGTTCAGCAGGGTAATGTTAAATAACTTTTTAGAAAACTTATTTGCAATAGGATCATTTCTGTAGGTGATATTTAAAAATAAGTGAATCCTGGATATTGAGATTGATATTTCCTCGAAACTGTTAATAGATGTGCATACCTTTCAGCATTTCCCGGAGTCAATTGCTAGCATAACAGATTTAGTTTGCGAATGTTTGGCGACATCCTTTAACACCGCTTCCGAACTGTTCTGAGTGCTGCGTGCTCTATCTGCATTGGAAATTCAAAATCGATCTGCAGCTAAGAGGTCTAGGACCTAGTTGATTGTGTTCGTTAGTTTCGGTCTCATCCGGTAAGGGTCATCGACAAGCTTCAGCTGTTAATATTGCATGTTAGTTAAAGAAAACCGGCAGCACCGTTCCACGTGCATATCATTCGAAAATAAATTTAAATCCATATGTAGAATTTTCCGTACATTTCTTGTAGGACACACGCCATTCTCAATTTTGAAACATGTATGAAATTTGGGCCAATTAATACTAATCATGTGGTCCTAACAATAATATCATTCAGAGAGCAAGGTTTAAAAGTGGGAAGGGATGTTAAACGGTTAAAAACTATAATGAATGCATCGTCAATAGAAAGAAATAAGAATTCATGGTATTTTATAGTTCTATTAGAACAAGTACGAAAATGGAACAACGAAATCGCAGATAGAAATTTATTCTTTTCTGTTTAAGTTAAGGGATATTACATCCCATATAGTTTCTTAGCCGAATAAGAAACTCAAAGAGTTTCATGCCGAATATAGTGGAAACTATATAAAGTTCGGCGATTCCAAGCGTAAGCAAATACCTGGATACTGCAGCACTGATCCCAAAGGGTAGTGCAAGCTGGGGCAACTCGTGGTAGAAGTGGAGCAAGCTCCGATCACTATTCTTGATATTTGCCCATAATGTGAACTTAGCTCCTAGGAACTGTATTTTTGTTCACATTATGAGAGAAGGTCACTACCCAGACCGGTTTCGACCTTTATTGAGGTCTCATCAGTGAGTAGCCAGACCTAGTTAATATCAAGTTTGTAGCGAACAGAGCTTGTACCCCTACTGCGAGTATTGCCGTGAGGTGCTCTAATAAATTATTAGATATGTGAAGAGCCAAAGGCTTCAATTCGGCGACATATAATAACTTGTTTAAGTTAAGGGATATTACATCCCATATAGTTTCTTAGCCGAATAAGAAACTCAAAGAGTTTCATGCCGAATATAGTGGAAACTATATAAAGTTCGGCGATTCCAAGCGTAAGCTCCACTTCTACCACGAGTTGCCCCAGCTTGCACTACCCTTTGGGATTAGTGCTGCAGTATCCAGGTATTTGCTTACGCTTGGAATCGCCGAACTTTATATAGTTTCCACTATATTCGGCATGAAACTCTTTGAGTTTCTTATTCGGCTAAGAAACTATATGGGATGTAATATCCCTTAACTTAAACAAGTTATTATATGTCGCCGAATTGAAGCCTTTGGCTCTTCACATATCTACTATTCTTTTCTGGTTTATATTCTCCAGTTTAGTCGAAAAATTGGAATGTGTTTGATGATATCCGTGGCTCTATCACATGCATTCCAGCAGTCTTCTATAATTACCAAATTTCAATCGAAACTAGCATTGTCATATTTTCAAAGGCAAATTTCATCGAAACCGTTGAATCACAGCAGTTTTGTTTATATGCTTACAACAAACTGACGGAAAAACGAATTAAATACGCAGTTTTTTCTTCAAAATTCCATTTGATTCTACAGAGTAGAGTTAAGCTAAAAACTAAATATAAATTTTAAAGGATTAAATTTTATTTTCTTTTAATTCTCGGTATGCAGACACCGAAGGACATGTTAAGAGATCCTGTAGAACTTCGTGCGATGTTTAAGATGTCATCAGATGGCAGCAACATGTAGTTTTCTTTTAAAGATCACAAGGCAACCATTCATTTTTTCTCCTTTTCTACCCTAATCAATTTGAGAGCGCTTTGCTAATAAGAGGACAGAAAATAGCACGTGAAAGGAATGAAAGGAATTCATCTGTACTAATGACGCAGATCAGGATACCTCATTACCGTCCATACGTCTATCATAACAAGGAAGGAGTGTTCCGGGATCGTGCAATTTCTTCTTGGTCACGGTTATTAGGGGAACAGTGCAGCAAGTTGATGGGCTCTGACATATCAGGGTTAGGTATGAAAATAGCTCTTCATTACGTAAACTTTAGTCACAATCTACATTTATTTATTTTTTATTTATGCAAATTTTCGTGATTCTCCTTAATTACTTTAGGTTGTGTCTCACGCTTAACTTTATAAGCACTTGATTAATAGGTCTGTTACGATTCTTAAAGCAAATATTGGGGAAAATTTTAATCTTCCATTAATTTAGGTACATCCATGAAACTTCAGTGTTGGAACAGGTTTGAATAATGCATGAAGATGCATTTTGTTTTTAGTGTTTATTATGTGAACAGCTCAGTCTGCTGCCTTAAAAGCATTTATTAATATGGGACGAAAAGGGATTTTAGACAGAAAGAAAAATTTGATATCGATAGAGTGACAATTTTTCTGCTTTTGGTGTATGAAAAAGCCGAATTTCCGAGAGGAAAGGCTCCTGCCGCTCCTCTGTGTGAGACTGGTTGACCTTCATTTAAAAACCTTATAAAAGAGGTTCTTTATCTCCTAGAATGATTCGAATCCAATTCTTTCACAAGAGAGAGAGAGAGAGAGAGACACTTTGGTGAAACGAAGTCGAGAATAAAAAAACGAAGTCGAGAATCATCGTTAAAGTCGTTTTTTCTCTATCTTTCTTTCTTTCTATGCTAGCTCATATGATGTGCATTTCCGCTCACGCAAATACGCGCACCATATGGACTTTTGATCCTCCTCGGTTGAAAAAGGGAGGGTCAAAATAGGGTTTATATCTCTTCTGGGACATTCTGCTGAGATAGGTGAAGGAATGAATGCAGACTGCGAAATATAAAAATTTTTAATCTGCTCATTATTTGGTATCTGTATCATGGGTGGTACAGATTATATACGCTGCTGCAGTATATAGGAGATTATTAACGATGCTGCACATTAGGAATTTGACGGGAAATCAGTCTTCTCTTGTCAACGTGATCTTGAGATCTCATCCCAGCTGAAAATCTGTGTGATATATGAATGGGATATGACCGTAGTGCCCGCTGTTCTCAACATTGAAGAACGTGGAAGTATTACTGTTCCAGAAGTGCTTTCAAGAATCATAGCATTCAGATATCGGCTGTAGTATCAATAATATATTGAATCCATTGGAAGAATCAACATCCTACTTAAGTGTAAGGAGGCTTGTACACAATAGTAATAACACAAGATTTGAGTGATAGTGGAGGGATATTTTTCTCAAACTTTTGTGTTTATCTCACTCTAGTACCAAAGTAAGTATCCAGCCTGGCTTAGAAGAAATCAGTGGCAAGTTCTTTTAACTAGGAATCAACTGCGTGCTATGCGTTGTTGTTGGTGGTGCAAATCGCTTGTTAGTCAAGTGCTCCTTTCTTGGTTCAAATAGATAGAAATTACTGGATGTAAGGTGAAAATGTGCAAGAATCTGCAAATTATAGCATCCTCGAAACAACGTGCTGTAAGGAGACATTCTCTGCTGATAAGCGATCCGATGCTTAGGATTCCGATTCGAAAAGTTTTATGAATATTAGTGAGCTGCGTTTTTGTCCAGTACGCGCAATCCCACCACAATAGATGTTAAGTGATTGGAAAATGTCGCCGATTTAATGCACTCCGAGTAAGATATTTTCTGCTGATTAAAGTATCTGCGCAAAATTGCCACCTAGTGGACGTGCTTGGATTCCCATTGCGCTGCCCGTTCTGTGCATCTTCCCTGTCATTAGCAAAGTCATTTGTTTCAAGATTCCGAACAAATAGCGAAAATTTTAAAACTACTCGACAGTTTTTGTTATCATTCTTCCTGTCACATCTAAGTTTTGTACCTCGTGGTTTTCCATTTATCAGGTTCCTTGCTCTTTTCCATATCATATTATGGGCGAACTGAAAAATCTGCTTTTATCCATCGCGAAGAACATGTGTCGTATATCAAATATCATAAGCCTGAAAAGTCTTGGCTTGTGAACATGCCATCGCCGCCATGCATAGCGTTCACTGGAATAAGACAAGCCGATTTCTTACAGAACGTCTTTAAAAAGAAACTTGTGAAACGTTGCTTAATTGTTCTAACCTAAATAGATCCGATGATCTTTCCTTCTTTATGGAAGACAGTACTTTTTAAATCAGGTGATATTTCCTAACTTTTAATTATAATTTTTTGTTAGGAAAATATTGACAGTTTGTGTTGTTTTATACTAGCTACTAAAATTGCGCTTTTTAGAATTTTCTGTTTATTTTTAATTTCTGTTTCCATTTTTGTACTGAAGATACCTGTGAAACATAGGCGATAATGTTTAAACATTTTCCACTTGAGTTTTTTTTTTTAAATTATTATTCTTAGCAAAGTCATTGCACCAAATGAATTTCTACCCGTTCGGTATTATTAACATGAATAAATCTGATCAATGCGCTCACCCTCTCCGTGTGATCTTGTTCTAGTCGTTCTGTTGTCTTGCATATGGTCGTCTATATATGTTTTAATTAATATGTATGTCGCCTTCAGTTTTGAAACACCCTCTCAAACGTGAAGGTGTCACTTTTTTCTCTTTATATATCGCTCTTTTCTTTCATTAAATTCTGCTCTTAAGTTTGATAGTGCATTCTTTCGATTTCTCAAATATTTACTTGTTCAAACAAATACAACCCCCCCCCCCCCCCAAAAAAAAGAAATTCGATTTTATCGTAGAAGCCGTAGTTAACTTCTCTTATTCTTATTTTAGTGATTCTCAGAAGTCTAGATAAGAACAGATTTCTTTTCTTGGAATAACAGTTTTCCGTTAGATAAACATACCACATACAGGGCTGGTGAAAGGTCTCGTTACTCGTAAACTCACCAGCCTCCATGGATGTATGCAGACTTCGTTGCATTCGCGTAAGTTGTGCTCTGCCTTCATGCCGATCACAACATCAGCTTTGAATTTTTTCAAGTATTCGTAAAGGTAAAAGTCGAAATGTCGCAATTCTGTCAGCATGTTCGAATTATGTAGTTTTTTTCCCTCTTTTTTTGTTGTTACGCATAACCACCAATTTCATGTAATTTTTTTGTTTGTTCACTAGGACCTCGGTTGGAATGACGTCTTGATGGCAAAGAACCCTTATTTTTTGCTTGCGGGTTAGTTAGCTTGTCAAGGTCAGTTACCTGTTTGCTTTGAATTTACGGCCGAAGAAACTCAGGCTATGAGACCAATATATTATGTTCCCTTCGGCCTCTGTTAATTGCGTGTGTTCTTCTGGTCAATTTGTCTGTTTTGCTGATTGAAAAACCCGAGTTTCCGGGAGGAAAGTTACAAGGTTTCATTCCGAAAAACAGGCACTTGCTAAAAAGAATATATAGTTAACCGGCATATTGGTCCCTCATAGCCTTGGTTGCTTCATCTGTAATAACAAACAATCCGACCCTTGATAACTACTTCGCTTCTGGTTCAACCGATGCTACTATACCAACGTATAGTAGCATCGGTAAGTAGTATAGTAGTGTATATACTACTGTGATACTTACAATACTATACCATTTTGTAAACGGGTTTCACCCATCGTATTTAAAACGCCTGTTTTTCATAGCCTAACATGTTATTTTAGGAGGAAATGTCTTTTATCACTTACTTTAGCTTTAGACAACCTCGAGCAGATTTGTGCGACTACGTACAACTTTCTCTTCCAGCATGAAATATCTGTCCTGTAATGGTAGTTTTATTAAGCGTAGTTTTATTCATTTCCACAGTAGATCCTTGAAATTTGATGAGGAGTACCTTTGGGACAAATTGGAATGACAGATTAGAATTTGGCACAACTCACTTATGGCTATTTCTTAAACTGTGCGAAAGTATACTGTTGCTGACCTCTGGAACGATATTCTGCTGTCTAGATAGTCCAGAATAGCTGGGTTCGCTGATGTGGTGAAGTCAATGCCAAGACGGGTACTACAAGCTGTTATCTCCGCCAAAGGAGACCCATTACACTTCTACTACGAGGCGGTCATAATGTTTTGGATATACACATATATACATATATGTATATTTTTTCTTCCGAAAGTTCGGATTTTTCCTTCTCGAAACAGACAAACCGGCTAGAGGAACACACGCCATTAACAGGAAGAATACGCTGGCTTGATAGCCTCTGTTTTTTCAGCCGTGATTCAAACAAACAGCCTTTTTAAAGTGAGATGATTTATTTAGTTGGAATGAGCTCTCTCTCTCTCTCTCTCTCTCTCTCTTTTGCCGGTTTATTACGGAAACAAATTAATAAATAAGAAAAAAAGTTTCGAATGCAGTATTGAGACTTAAACGAAATTTTGGTTAAACCTTTAACCAAATTGTTTCGCATATTCTGGGGTGCTTCTGTCTCTCTCTCTCTCTCTCTCTGTCAGGTTTGTGCTATGCACATTAGATAAGACAGAAAGTGTGTGACATAATGATCGCTAAAAGAATTAAAAACTGGAACTAAAAAATTACGTAGCGACCAATTACATAATTTGAATTGGGGGGTGAGTCGATGCTTCCCTTCATTTAATATAATTACTGCTATCGCCAGTTTAAGGAAGCTGCGCAGCTAATACGATTTGGTGTGAAATTAGTGAAATTAGGGCATGAGAGATGATTCTGCAACATTAAGAGCAGTTTGGTCGGTGACGGCCGTAAGTCTGTGTCTTTAGGGCCGTATTTTATTTCAATAAGAAGTAAGCAGTTTTTTATTAAGAGAGGCGTCAGTCAAATGGTAGTGGAATGTAAGATGGATCTGAATCGTCTGAATAGTTTTCTCAGATATACTGGAATTGCATTTTTTTAGAAAAAATGTTACCCAGGAAAATAAAGTGCATGAAATAATTGATAAGTACGTGACACACTGATGTATAATTTTTTTATTTCATTTAGAGAAGCTCAAAACATTTAGCGTTTGTTCTCTTTTCCTTTGCTACCAATAGTATCAATATAATACCTTTACTATCAAATGGTAGTGGAATGTAAGATGGATCTGAATCGTCTGAATAGTTTTCTCAGATATACTGGAATTGCATTTTTTTAGAAAAAATGTTACCCAGGAAAATAAAGTGCATGAAATAATTGATAAGTACGTGACACACTGATGTATAATTTTTTTATTTCATTTAGAGAAGCTCAAAACATTTAGCGTTTGTTCTCTTTTCCTTTGCTACCAATATTTTTTTTTTGTTTAACCATCTGCTTTTTCAATTCTAACTTGTACTACGTTTTTCTTTGATTACTGTGTTTAGTTCCTGCATTTTGCTTAATGGATTAGTGTTGCCAAATGAAAATGACTAAAAACAGCTAAATCTTAAAACAAAGAGCTAGAAAGAGCTAAAGAGGAGTTAAAAATAAAAATTTGAAGCTAAAATTTTAAAAGTAATAGCTGATAATTTTAAATTACTTACTTTATTCAAGTTGAAGTGATACTTGCATATAAGTGGCTAAATCCATCTTCCATGTGGTCGTCTGCGCTTGATTCACCCACGTTTTCACTTAGATGTTCAGCTTTATTATATGTGGCAATTGTTCCAATATTACTCAGTGTAGATGCTGGTAAATGATAGGCTGTACAGCACTTGTTGTTACGCCTGAGGCTATACTTGACTGACAAAATAGCTGTCAGCATTGACAACTGTTTCTTAATGTTCCATCTTGTTTCTTAATCTAGTTTTAACTACATTCATGGAACTAAAAATTCGTTCAATTTCCGCATTAGAATTTGGCAGCATTAATAAATTTATTGCACACTGAGCAATTTCTTTAAATGGATTCATTCCAGATGCATCTTTATATTCTCGTACTTCAGTCCAGAATAGCTCAGTGTTTTCTATATTTGTCTATTTATTTAAGTGGAGAGTATTGTACTGTATTCAGCAGCAGCAACATCTTGTTCTGTTTTCAGCATTATTTCTAAGATGGGAGTAACAGGTTCTTTTATATGTTTTAGGTTATTGTCAACAGAAAAAGAAGACATCATTCTTAAAATATTCAAGTTTTCAGGCAAACTTTGCTTAAGCTGTTTGAAGAGAGCAAGAAGAAACTGTCTTGCTCTACTTCTAAGATTTCGCTCATCAGTTTGCATTATTTTCATTTGTATCATCAACTTTGAAATTTTTCTTTCAAATCTGTAACCAAGATTTGGATTGGGATCCAAATAGTCATCAATCTCTGACTCTAGAGGATCGACTGTGGATGATGGTAGCACTAACATATTAGCAATAGAACGAATCAAATGAGAAAGGTCTTCAAATAATCTCATCTTATCTGCACTGTTAGATATGAAAATTTTGTTAACTTACTAAACTTGAACTAGAACAGGATGCAAAAACAAAAGGTACAACAGATTCCTTTCATCTTTGTACATCTCCCACAAAATTTGAGCTTTATAACATTTCTCAGTCACACTCACGACTTCGAAGTGAGTTTTTAATTCCAACCACTGGGTGAGAATTCTGTCTACTGCAGGTTCAATGGAAAGCCACCTTGTTGCACAATAGCTTATAATTTTCAGAGGAGCATCATTTTCGTTGATAGTCTGATACAGCTCTTTGTATGCTGCTTGTCTTCAAGAAGAATGCGAAAGCCACTTATACGTTTCACCAACTAAAAATTCAAATTTTCTTGGGAGAGATTCTGCACAAGTGTGAGACATTGCCAGTTGTAATGAATGGCATACACATCTAATTAAAATTTGGGATCGAATATATGCCTTCAGTAGTTCATAAACGCCATTATTGACACTAACCATAACACCAGCGTTGTCTGTACCAATTGCAATGAGATTTTTAATGTCCAGTTTCTTGGTCAAGAGCTCTTTTTTTCAGTGCAGCCACAACACCACACGTTTCTAGAACCACCACGCTTAGAAATGTATGCATAATTTTGTTGAATTTCTTGCTATAATAAATAGCCATTCCTAAAATCTTATTCACTGTGATATCATTCGATTCGTCTATTAGCAAGCTGAGATTTTCATCTCCAATGTCCACAATTAGATCTTCTTCAAAATGCTCACTTAGAATATTCTTTACAATTGCAGGGCACTTAGTTCGGTGCATTTTTACCTTTGGCATAATTTGACTGTTTGGGATAATATTTTTGCAAAGATCTACTAGATGATTGTAACTGTTGAATGATGAGTGACAACAAAGAAATAATGCTAACCTACCTTCAAAGTTCGCGGTCTCATCAGACTTTTTCACAAGTATATTTGTAATAGGAACAGCCTTATATGGAACTGCAGCAAGATGTTTCTTAGTTTAACGCTACAAAAGGCCGCTGTAAGTTTTGCAGATGTGAAACATCTGCAAAACTTACAGTGGGCCACGTTTGGGCCACGTGACAGACTGACGTCATCATGTATTTGAAACGTGTACGATGCTCGCACCAAACGTACAATACAATTACTTATCAAATGTGAACATCTGGAAAACTTTCAAAACAATTTCTTTAACAGTAAGTTATAAAAAGAACTAAAAAGAGCTGCAACTAGTTCTGAAGGAGCTGGATTTGGAGCTAGGTGCTAGATTAAAAGTTTTGGAGCTAGGGAAGAAAAAAAAAGAGCTAGATCTAGCTCCAAAAGAGCTAAATTGGCAGCACTGCATTAGGATATCTAAAATGAACTTCGTTCACGTTTTATGCGTACTCGAGTTATAAGAATACTGACTGGATGATAGAATACTGACACTATCATCCAGTCAGTATTCTTATAATACTAATAATAAAACATATGCAATATTTACTAATTTAGCACCGCACCGAACAAACGTAAACTTCATCGAAAAGAAGCGAAAAACACAATAAGTTCCATTTTCATTTATGAAGTGATATATATATATATACACCCTCAACCGCTGCTTCTCCTTTTGAGAGATCACAGTTACGATGGTACGGGCACTTGGTCAGAATGCCACAAGAGAGGATCCCTCAGCAGGCCTCTTTGCCAAGCCAAAGGGTGGGAGGCCACGCGAAAGGCCAAGGACTCGCTGGATAGACTATAACCAAAACCTTGGGTAGACACGTCTGGGAATCCCACCAGAACACCTGAGCTTGGTGGCGGGGGATCGTGACCATTGGAAGTCCCTCTTGCAGCTGCTGAACCCACAACCCAATTAGGAAAGGTGGGTCTTGAAGATGGATGGATGGATGGACGGATAATTATTTTCTGAAATAAATCACTACGTAGTTTAGAATGAATTTTGCATTTAATTTTTAAGTACTCAAAGAAGTCGTTGTGTTAGGCTAAATTAAAATTTCACGGAGTAAATTTTATTACATGAAAATTCCCTACTTTTTCTCTTATTGAAAAATGCTATTGCACTGCCAACCAAACAAAACAAAAAAACAACCAGCCGTCATGTTGTTGGGATGATTAAACTATCAACTGAAGTACTCTCATACAGCTCGGGTTTTTCTACCATCCACTTGAAATGCTGTTGGAAGCACTGTTCAAGTGGCATCTACCTTATATCGACTAGACTAGTAATTAGTGGATTATGTTCATGTTCACCGCCACAGAGTCATTAAAGCACAGACTCGTTTATGATATGATCAGTTCCAAGTTTAAAAATAGGCCTCAAAAGTATACGTTAGCCATCTTATAAAGTGACAAAAGGCTGAAAGCTTTAACTGTTAACCGTGTACTTGGAAAAGGAAATACAAATTGCTGTAATATAATAGTTTCAGATCAAGAATCACGATCAGCGAGCATCAAGAGCAGTGATTCGTGAGCCTGTATTTAGTCGAAACAATTCGTTACTGCCAAAATTTCACCTGTTGTAACTCTGTAATTCGTACCTTTATTTCATTTCAATCAAGCTGAATATTGAATTCATCTAATTTAGCGATTCATCTAATTCGGACTAAACTTGTTTCGCAACTTTTATTTTGGACACAACCTTTCAAATTTTGAGGACTAAATGGAATACGGTCAAAACGCGTTTCCTCCTTCACTGCAGGCACCTCTAGAAATTCCAGCGATTAACCGTTTTTTTTGACCTCGGCTGGAACATTTATGTCTGATATTTCTAGAAGTGCTCTGAAAAATTCAGCTTGATTGAAATGAAATAAAGGGACGAATTATATTGGTTTCCCCCCTTCTCGCGCTCCTAAAGGTCTCCTGAGAAATTCAACTCGGATTAAAATGAAGGGGGCAAGTTGTTGGAGGGTCTCTTCCTCTTCAGACTTTTCTACAGTTCTTACAGGCCTGGTTCGTAGGCGACATTCCATTTAATCCCATAAATATTCGATGGGTTCGAGATCAGAGCTGTGCACAGGACATTCAGGTTCTTCAACACCCATCTCATCAAACCATTCCTGCACGGACCTTTTTTTTTTTTTTTTGTGGACGAATAATTGTTTCCCGGTCTACGAAGGGAGGTCCGTGGACTGCAATATATATGGCCGCAGCATTAAGATTTAGCCGTCATTGGACCTAGGTGTTCAGTCCCAGATCATGATTCCTCCTCCATCAAATTTCATATTGTCAAATCATTTGGACAGGTATCGTTCTTGTCGCATCCGCCAAACCCAGACTCGTCCGGCGGACTGTCAGATGGTGATGATTCATCACTCCAGATGAATCAACACTTTATCTCTGCTCCAGTCCAATAACAGTGAGCTTTATGCCACTCCACTGACGCTTGGCGATGATGCATCTTGCTGATGTTAGACTTGAGTGCGGCCGCGTGGCCATTGAAACCTATGTTCATCAGCTCCCGATGACAGGTGTGATGTTTCGCTATATTTTTTTCACGTTTCAGCACTCAGCGGTCCCGGTCTGTGATTTTATGTGGTTGCTGGAGTTGCCATCTTATGAAATAACAGACGTGTGCGATTGTGCTGTTCTTGCTCCAATTCACGATGACATCACTTGCAGTTGAGAGGGGAAACTGGTGAGGAATTTCCGCGAAATGAGTTGCTGCAAAGATGGCGTCTAGTTGTAGTGCTGCGTCGAAAGTCACTGAATTCCTCAGTTTTGTACATTTTGTTGTTAACATTCTTCTGTGAAGATTGCAAGACCGTGTATTTCCTTTTACTTTGTCATGCCTGTATGATATGAGGCACAGTTGAGATGCCTGTAGCTGTTCGGATAGTTTTGATCAGATAGTGTATGGTCACTTGACACAATGAGAATGCAATGGCGGTTTAATTTTAAATGAAACAAAGATATAAAAATGATGATAAGTTACGTTTATGAAAGACGTAAAAAATCTAACATATCTTCTGTTTCATTTTCGATTCAGTTAAAAGGATTTACGACAGAACCGTAAAAACGTAACAGTAATCGAAGAAAGAGATCACGAAACATGGCTGGAAGATAATTCTATTGATGTTGATGATGATAATTTTAATAAATGTAACTGTATTTACAGCGCCATATCTATATACAAAATCATCCCTAAACGTATTAGAGGGGATGTTTTGTCTCACAGTGATCAGGAAAGTTATTACATGCAGCGTGTGTGGTATAATTTATAAAAGGTAGCATTATTATAATCTTCTTCTTCGCGTTATTCCCGCTTCCTATGCAGGGTCCGCGTGTTACTTAGATGCGACTTCTTGTTAGTACTACTCCCAACCAACCCGTCGCCTGGTCTGCCGCTGGGGGGGGGGTATATTTTTGACTGTAGAGGCGTATGTTCACGGGGCCGGTTTGCCTGCTTGCGGGATGAAAAACGCCAGATAAACTGGCGGAAAAAACCCTACTGACCGCGCCCAAGACCGGCTAACTTGGCTATGCCTGAGGAAGATCCTCAAATTCCTCACGTCTACAACGGGAATCGAACCTGGGACACTCCTTCCCCAGGCATATGGTTGCGAAGCGCAAAGCCACTAGGCTAACCGCGCGGTGTAGCATTATTATAATCATAGTTCTAAATAGTATCCTTGAAAGTACTTAAGTTGCTATTTTGAAGAAGCCGTAGTAAATACATAACAATTTTTTTATCACTTAATCGTATTACATGGTGCAATTTCTAGAGTATCTCATCTATTAATAATTTTTAAAAGAGTCCGCAGGGTGTTTATTCTTAAGACTTTATACACTGTCCCTAGGTGGAGATCATTCGCTTGTTCACTGACAGCATTCAACATAGGATTTATATGCTAGCTTCTTACTGCTCGGTCATAGTAGATATATACCGGTAGTAGTAGTGTCGTACCATTAACATGTAATATTATAAAGAAGGAACTTTTAGTAGTTTTTGAGTCACTGGATTGATTTCTGTTAGCTATAGAGTTGTTATATTTGTGATTTGTCATTTTCACAATTCTCTCTCCCAGTTTCTGTACTTTCGGTTGATGTGCTGTTCCGTATACAGCCAATCCATAACGGATTGCACAAGGATTTGTATATAAGAATTTTGATGTTGAGTAGAACTATATCCTTAATTTGGAATCGAGATTCTTAATCACTTTTGAAGGTAGTTAATATAGCTTATTTGCTTAACGTCATGATCTACGTGAAGGACGAGATATTTTACTGTTGTGACTTGTATTAAAGCAGCACTTAAGCATTTCTCCCCTTCATTGGTGGTAACTGTATCGTGGTAAATTATTCATTTTTTCAGTGTGTTGAATGAAGTCTGGATTTTTAATCTGCATCATTGGCGCAGTTTTTCCTCTGTTGAGATGAATGGAATTGTTGTGGAACCACTTTGAAAAGTTGAATTATAACTTGCTTGTGTCCACCTGGTGGCATAAAGTGGCTATTTGTGGGCAGTGTAGGAATACCATTGAAGTAAATAGTAAATACCGAACGAGACAAAATGGCTCCTTGTGACAAGTCACACCATGTTTCTATTGATGCACTGAGTTTCCTGCCTACTTACTTTTGTGCATATTTTTTTTTCCTGAGAAGTAGTTATTGAACCAGTTGGACCATTTAAGTCTGCCGTTGATTCCTATTGCTGTTAGTTTTTTAATTAGAACGATATGAGCTAGCTTATCAAACGCCTTAGTTTAGCTCAAAAATATAAGTATTGCAAACTTTTTCTTGTGAAGAGAGTTATTTATTTTGTCTGCAAACACCGCTAATAAATCAAGTGTACTTTTCCCTCTCTGTAAAGTGTACTGTTTTGAGTTATTTGATTATTTTGCGGGTGGTCCTGAAGTACGTTATTCAGGATTCTCTCTATTATTTTTCCAGTGTAGAGAGATGGGCCAGTTGTTGATACCCTCATTCTTTCCACTTTTAGAAATTGGAGTAATATAGATGTTTTTGATTACTGAAGAATAATATTCCTCTTTCGAATATTGCATTGATTAACTTGTAAAGATATTTTATGGAGTGTTAAAGTTGTTCTTTATATCGGCATATCGGATTCCAGCAAATCCTCGATGATTCTGTTTTGAGTATTTGAACTACCAACGCTGTTTTTGAGTGAAAGAAATACTATGCAGCTTTCTAGCTGTTGGGAAATATCATCCTCCGGTGAGAGATAGCCTGGTTGGTTTTGCCTTATTTATGCAATATTATTAATAAAAGTTATTGGTGATCTGTAGGATAGAATCTTCTGAATAAAATATTTTTAGTAATAATTTCTAGTCGTTTCTGTTTCTTCTGTTAGTTCGCTTATTCCGTGCGCTTTATTAATATTAATATTATTTGTAAATTTATTTTCTCTTATTATTATTATTATTATTATTATTATTATTATTATTAGCAGTAGTAGTAGTAGTATTTAAATTAAACAACAATTTAAGCAAAATAAATCAATGAACCAATAAACCGTTTCGATTAATTTTGCTTGCGCTAACCCATCAGATATTAAGAGTTGAACTGCTCGGCGGTTTGGAATGCGTCCGTTGAGTCCAACACCCGTTGAGTTACTTGTTGGAGAATCATGTCATCTCTGGCTGCCGATATTACTGAAACATCAGAAGAATGAACATTATTTTCTGAAACTAAAGCATCTACGCAAATAATAAAGTTAACAGGCTTCTAGCTAAATTTATTTCAGCATAGTAAGATAAAAATACTAGTCTTATTATATTGCATTGCTTACATCTTCCCCACCATTGAAAGTAGTATTCGATTATATTGCAGTTTCACGTCAACCCGGCAAGTCGGTCTAATGCAATATGAGAATCAGTACATTACCACCAACTGAAACTATAAGTGGACACACATATCTCAAAGTAACAGTTAATGAATATTTTTTGTCCTTTTCGTTCGTGGCCAAAGAAATGTCTTTTAACGATTGTTTATGCTGATGTCGTTTCATGTTCCATTTTATTCCTTTGTATTATGTGACGAACAGTTTCTGAAGGTTCGAACTGATATAAAGTGGCCACTGCATTTGACTTCGCCATTTGTACCAACAAAAGCAGATGATTTAGTTGGAGCAGGTGCCATTGATTGCTATTCAAATTAACCCTCTAGTGGAGAGAGAGAGAGAGAGAGAGAGAGAGAGAGAGAGAGAGAGAGAGAGAGAGAGAGAGAGAGAGAGATGGCGTCTTTGGGATCAACATGAACTCTGTTGAATCGCTTTAGAAAATCGTCACAGGGGCTGCTGTCTTCTATGACTAATGTGACAGTGCTTGATGGACTATCGTGAGTGATTTAATTGTTCCACTGTAGGTCATTCAGGTATGTTCTAAGGACCATAGCTCACCATTACCGCAACTGAAAGTTGCGGTAATGGTGAGCTATGATCCATGAGCGTATTCAATATATTCAATACTCTATGTACATGAGAGTATTGAATACTTTCCTGTTCAGTGATGTTAATGTTAAGTTAGGACTAAAGGAATTCCGCGTACGTACTTTAGGAATAAATCTTAGAGAATTTTGATTTATTATATATTTTAAATATTTTTGAACCACGAGATTCAGCTATATAAACGACTGCATGTCTGCATTGAATGTACTCGTGTATGCATATGTACGTTTGCATGCTTCCGTGTACATCTAATCCAACATAATACTACTTACTATAAGGAAACATTCTCTCTTAATAGCAGAGCGGAATGCATTAAACTTTTTTGCGATGATGGGAGGTTGAGATTAGCGGCTTTCTGATTTCCAAAAGTTAGAGCTAAAACAGTGTCACGTACTTATCTTAGGAATGAGATGATGATAGAAGATTTATTTATTTTAATAAATAAATAAATATATATATATATATATAACCAAGAATCTTTATGAACACCAAGGTTGTGCCGACCAAACCAGCTACTGAGGCTCTTAATGTGCCCTATATGACTTGGAATAGTTAGTGATTCGTGTGAAAGGAGAATAAAAGCGAATCTGCTAAGACGTGCCACCCGATGTAATGTGTTAATTATTGACATAATAAATTTGAAGAAATTGGCAGTTTTGAAAAATCTTTTTGACGGCCAAGAACTTTCGGTGTCTATTTTCTATGGACAGAAAATGTACACCCAAAGTTCTCTTACTTCGAAACTTAGATCTCTGGTAATTTTGTTGTGGAGTAAAATAAAGGATGAAGTGTACATAAAAAAGTGAGTTCACTGCTGAAATAAGAGACAAAATTGGTGATGCAATAGCTAGCTGATTGGCGCATGACAAGAGTTGAGTATCAGGTTGTAATTGTATACTGTACAGACACAGAAGCTGTAATTCATATACGCACAGTTTCTATGATTGTCACCATTTTAAATGCAATTATACATTAAAAATTCAGATTTAGCTTAAGAGTACATGAAGCTAAACTACAATATACTTTATAACGTCTGAGAAATTACTTAAAACTATCCTTCATTGACAGTCATTACGTAAATCGGTCATGTAAGATTGCTTCGGCATTGGAGCAATAGTGTCAGAAGGGTGCTAGGGCAGGATATTTTATTATGGAAATTGTGACGGTGTAAGATATTTTATTTTATTGTGTGACACTATAAAAGGCGCTTATCTAGGAATTTGCCAAGGGCATTAAAAACCTAGCTACGCTGCTTCTGCATTGCACCATTCAAAGATAATTTCCTCATTAAAGAATGCAGTAGCAAAACGTAGCCTTTGAGGTGTCTGCGTAGGCTAACCGCCTTGTATATTAAGTGATAAAGAACTACTCGTTGTGAAAATTCTCTTAATCCGGTTGCTACCTGAAATTTTTTACAGTAAACAGATTTTCCTTCAGATTCTCATTGACATAAAAAAATGCGGATCTCACTTTGGTTTTCCTTTCTTGTTGTACTCTCTACTACAGAGTTTTTTGCTTTCATTTTTTTCAAATATCCTTGCTTATTTTACAAGAATAAGATCTTGTATAGCAGATTGCTTTTATGGTAAGTAAGGGACTTGCGTGGTTTTTTGGAAAGAAAACGAATTTATGAAACTCATTCATAAACATAGAGAATCGGAGATGAATATCAATGCTTGGTCCTCGCTTCTCAATATTTTAATCCAGAAACAAAGAAAATTGAAATGCATCTATTAACAGACTGCACAAAGTTTTAGAGAGATTTACGTGGATGAAAGCTGATCCACATAATGATATTTCGTGTTGCCGTAACTACACGAAAAGGTACGATGAAATTTACTGTTTCGAATATAGTAACACTTGGTTATAGCAGCATCAACGTATTGACCTGAACACAGCAGTATTATGTAAGATTAATAATCTTACATAATACTGTTCACCTCGTTAACAACGTTCAAGTTCCGTCCGGATGAGACACCACTGTGTTTAGAATATGTTTCTTAATTGCACCTTGTCTGAAGTGTGCCATTCTGGAAAAAGAATATAAGCACTATAGTTTCTGTCTTACTCTGACACAGGAGACTGTTGGCAGCGAGAACGTTCGTTAAACCAAATAACCTCTGGTTGATTTGCCGGATGACTACATCGCCTGGTAGGAATGCGCGCACTGCTTAAGTTTTTCAAGTTTCGATGCTCCCCGGACAATGAAAACTGACAGCGAAAAATTTCCTATGCCGTCTTTATGTCATAAAAGAATAGTACAATCCAAGACGACTTTAGCTCCAGGACCTGTATTTATTGTTGATTTTGAAACACAATGCTCTTATTTACAACCTGTATATTACTTTTCCTATTCATTCATACATACATGCCTTGAGTCAACACTAAAACAATCGGGGAGAAAAATTGGAGGCGTATTAACTTCATCCACGAAGAAGTTATTGTGTGATCAAAAATGTAATCCCATTCGTAGTTGAATAAAGTGCAGACGATTACATGGTACAAGCAGTCTACAGTTTTCTCCACTAGTTTTAGGCAGAACATTGAATGTCGCCTGAGTATGGGGTCTAAAACTTGCACTGTATGCTAACAGTCATCATATTCACATAATAATAATGAACTTTCTATTGGAGAGTATTTTGAGACAATTTATTAGCGCTATTGGTGCAGGTTAAATGCATCATTAAAAATATTCACTATTACGAAGGGATGTCCGGATTTCGTTACTTAGTTGTTGTAAATGGTAGAGCCTCCGTAGCTCAGTCGGTGTAGAAGAAGCTGTAAAACCACCCCAGACAGTAAATTTGGTCGGAAAAACCTGGGCTCGATTCCCGTCCATGAGGAATATTTATCTGGTCTCTTTCGAATAAAGGTGAGTTAACCGGTCTCATACGGAGGTAGAGATTTTTTTTCACCCGGAAACTCGGGTTTTTCGTCTCTCAGAACAGGCAAATCGACCAGGAGAACACACGCAGTTGACAGACAAAAAATATATTATAACCAATAGCTTCATGTCGGTTTCACAAGATGGTGCTGTACTATCCCATATGGGAACTCACGCCTCCTGTATCATCATAGGCTAATTAATTGTAAATGGTAAACAGATCTTTGGATATAAATTATATACAGGGTGATCAAAATTGAAGTATCCCTGTTTAAGGCTTTGTGGAGCACCATCCAGTGATCCAAATGCTGCGAAACGTTGCAGGGATACGTCATGCTGAAGCGATATCTGAGAAAAAAATTACTTCAAAAATTCACCACCAGGGGAGTTGTAAACACTACATGCATGGAATTTGCATATCACGCAACTGGGTAGTGCCAGGCGGTTCCATCTTAAAAAGATGGACACGGGATTTTTGCCTTCATTCTGGTTGTTAATACTGACCTTGCTTCAACTTGTTTTCCTCGTGAAGCTGTACTACATAAACATTGCAATGCTGTTGCTTTGCGACGAATGATTAGTCGTTTTGAAAAAATGGAATGGAAGAATTAGACCTGGCAGAGGTCGCAAACCAATTACTTCACGACAAGTGAATGGAGTTGCTACTGTTGGTTCAGGCAGTTCACGTGCTCTATCAATACATAGATGTTCTTGACATAACTGCCTGGAAAACTCCATGGAGGATTCTTCTTTTGTACCCACTCAAAATAGCTCTGACACATGAGTTGCGGCTGCAGAACTTTGAAAGTCGACTGACATTCGTTTTAACATTCTTTGCTTGAATGGAGTTGGACGCTGCGTGGTTGTGGATGAGTTTTTGGGAAGATGAGGTTCACTTGAATGGAGCTATCCACAATTGCTGGGCATAGGTTTCGTAAAATCCGCATAAAAGTTAACAATTTCCTTTGAATTCACTCAAAGTTACTGTCTGGTGCTGTTTCACTGCTTCATTTATCATTAGACAATTCTTTATTGAAGACATTCGCCACTCGGGTCCTCTGACCTTCTCAGAGGACCCGAGAAGTATTACTGTCGAGAGGTATCGCAATATGATAAACAATTTTGTTGTGCCACAGCTACAGCAGCGCCTGTGCCTGGATTCAATCATTTTCATACAGGAGGGGGGGGCCTCCACACGTCAGTCGATCAGTACAGAAGGTTCATTGAGAACATTTCACAGAAGCCAGAGTGATCAGCCGCCGTGTGTTTCCCACTGCATGGCCGCCTCGTTCACCTGATCTGATCTCCTGTGACTTCGGGCTCTGGAGATTTCTCAAAGACAGGATTTGTCGGGGTCATCATGATACCTTACTTTGTCTTTCAGTGCTGGCAAGGTATCAGGATGACATCTTGCCAGCACTGAAATACAGCAAAACGCATCATGTGCGCGACATCAGTCCTGACCAGCTGCATTCTACCGTTGAACACACTGTGCGAAAGATGCAGTTTGTGGCATACCTGGAAGGGCAGCACATTGAGCAGTACAGCTAGCGAATGCATAAAGGACGTTAATAAATTTATGTTTATTTATGTTTGTGTCGCTTTTCTCCTTCTTATACACACAGAAATATTTCTACATCTACATTCCGCATATCATACGATACCCCTGGTGGTCAATTTTGGAACTTTTTTTTTTTTACTTAGATATCGCCTATGCATGATGCTCAATGTATTCATGCAAAGTTTCGCAGCATTTGGATCACTGAATGGCGTTCGACAAAGCCTTAAACAGGGATCCTTTAATTTTGATTACCACACACACACACACACACACACATATATATATATATATATATATATATATATATATATATTTTTTAATAGATTTAATGACTTAAAAACCGAGATTACTTATAAAGATTTAATAAGAATAATACAACTAGTTTCGGCTTACATAGCCTTCATCAGGTATTCTTAAAGAAAGAGAATAGTCATAAACATTGAAGTATCTAAAAATTGGAAAATACAGGTAAAAAATTGCCACACATAATTGATACATAAAAAACGTTGTATTTTTTCAAGTTGTTCTAACAGACGTGCCATTGTTTATTGCAAGTGTGCGTGCAGGCTCACGTGAACGCCAATATTGAATAACTGCAGCATGGCTATCTGGGATGTTATAACTCCAATTGTTGTTTAAGTGGACAGTATTCAGAAGGATTTCCCTTGATTCTATAATTTTTCTCTCAAACTCATCATCAGAGCGAAAAATATTTTCTGATCTATCCCAGCAAACGGAGTGGCTTTGTTGATCATCATTAGGATTATTTGAAAAAAGAACATGACTGGATAACGCAGTTGCATGTGATCTTTTGTAAGAGATGTCTCTTTTATGCTCTTCTATACGTTGCTCAACAGATTTGTTAGTTTGTCCGAAATAAGGGATATTGCAATCGCACCATAATTTATATACACCTGGATATTTTAGGTTGTGATGAGAAGGCTTTTGATGGCTGGTTAGAGAACGGATTTTTGAAAGTGTGGTGAAGAACGTTTTGATGTTATATTTTTTAAGGACTTTTGCTAATTTGTTAGAGACTGTGCTAATGTATGGGATGGAGATGCTGCTTTTAAAATTAATAGTTTCTGTGGTGCACTGTCTAGGAGGATTCCGAAGAAATTTCGTAATCGTTTTTTCAGAGTAACCATTTTGTTTAAAGATAAGAGAGAGTTGATTTATTTCTTTTTGTAGTTCATCTGGTTCATTCAAGAGAGAGCTTGCTCTCTGTCCTAAGGTAGATATAGTTCCAAGTTTTTGTGGTGGAAAATGATGAGAAAGATTATGCAGATATCTATTGGTATAAGTACGTTTTCTGTATATAGAGATTTTTAATCTTTCAGAGCAGCGTGTAAGCATGACATCCAGGAAAGGCAAGGAATTATTATTTTCTAGATCAGCAGTAAATTTTTTATTAGGATGTTGGATGTTAAGATGATTAAGAAAATCTATGAGAGATGCGTGCCCGTGATTTCAAACAATGAAAATATCATCAACATATCTTTTCCAAACTTTCGGTTTAAATGAGAAGGAAGATATGGCTTTCGTTCCAAAATCTTCAAGGAGACGATGTTAGCTAGAACTGGGGACAAACGATTGCCCATTGCCAGGCCTTGTTTTTGTTGGTAAATGGAGTCCTGATATTTGAAGTAACCAGAATGAATGCAGTGTTTTAATAAAGCAAACATTTTTTTGGATAATTTGTCCTTTAGTAATGTAAGTACCTCGTCTGTAGGAACGTTAGTGAACAAAGATATAATGTCAAAACTTGCTAGAATGTCATTTTCATCGATGGGAATATCTTTAATATGAGAAACAAAATCTGTGGTGTTTTTGATGAAAGATGAAGATTTATTGGGGAAACACTTGAGGTACTTTGCTAGATATTTTGAAAGTTTATATGTAGGTGAATCAATTCCTTCCACAATTGGGCGAAGAGGGATGTTTTCTTTATGAATTTTGGGAACTCCATAGATGCGTGGGATAAGAGGATGTAGAGAGCGTAAAGAGAGGCGAACATTATGAGGAAGTTCATTCGCAGTCTTTAACAAGTTGTTTGTACGGTTTTGTAATTCTCTTGTAGGATCTTCCTGAAGAATTGAATATGTCGAACTATCTCCAAGTAATTGAATCATTTTGTTGTGGTAATCTTCGGAGTTGAGGATGACCGTGGAATTGCCTTTATCAGCAGGTAAAATAATAATGTTACTGTTCTGTTGTAGATTTTTTAGGGCTTGGCTTTCATCCAGAGAAATATTATCTGTTGGAGGTTTGGCATTATTTATAATGAAAATCGATTCAATACGAAGAAGTTTCGCCAAATGATTAGGAATGAGTGAACTTGCCTTTTCTATTTTTGTAAGGAGAGATTCTTTAGGGATAAAGTTTAGTGAGGGAATGAAATTGAGACCTTTGCTAAGAATATCCGTTTCCGCATCCGTTAAAATATGAGAAGATTTGTTCACTACAACTTTTTCAGGATTAATACGGGCTTCACTATGACTAGATCTGTTTGTATCCTTTGTAGATTATTAAATTTCCGGATAAGAGTATACTTATTATTGTTCTGTATTCGAGTGGCTTGTGCTTCACTGTTAATGATAAAATCATGTAAGTTATCATTATCCATCATTTCTTCAAGTTTTTGAGCTAAAGATCTTTTAGTGGTGAACAAAAAAGCTAAACAACGTTTTGTGTCTGAAATTCTTTCGCTGAGGTGATCCATCTTAGCTTTACGATAAATTCTTTTAGCGCTTTCCGTTGTTGTTTTATCTTTAAAAGAGATGAATTTAGGAAAACCTGAATGGAACTTACAACGTATGAGAAATACTAACTTGTTTATTTTCAGGCCTATTTTCTTCAATGTTTTTTTTTAAATTCCTTTTTATGTTAATTAGAGATGCCTCGTCATTTAGGCTATAGATGTGATTATATGCTTCAACTCGGTTGTTGTATACATTTTTAATTTTTAAAATAACAACGAATCGTGATGATCAACAAAGCCACTCCGTTTGCTGGGATAGATCAGAAAATATTTTTCGCTCTGATGATGAGTTTGAGAGAAAAATTATAGAATCAAGGGAAATCCTTCTGAACCCTGTCCACTTAAACAACAATTTGAGTTATAACATCCCAGATAGCCATGCTGCAGTTATTCAATATTCGCGTTCACGTGAGTCTGCCCGCATACTTGCAATAAACAATGGCACGTCTGTTAGAACAACTTGAAAAAATGCAACGTTTTTTATGTATCAATTATGTGTGGCGATTTTTTACCTGTATTTTCAAGTTTTTAGATACTTCAATGTTTATTACTATTCTCTTCCTTTAAGAATACCTGGTGAAGGCTATTATAAACCGAAACTAGTTGTATTATTCTTATTAAATCTTTATAAGTAATCTCGGTTTTTAAGTCATTAAGTCTATTTTTAAAAATGTATCACAAAATCAAGTTGAAGCATATAATCACATATATATACATATACACACATATATATATATATATATATATATATATATACAGGGTGTTCGGGATAAATTTGACAGTTTCGTAAGGAAAAAGAAAATCTTCTTTGTATCTATTAAATTTAATGAATTGACAAAAAAACATTACAGGCAGAGTTAATTACAATACTATCAACAAGATTTACTCAAAATAACCACCATTAGCATCGATCACAGCTTCAATTCTGCTTCGGAACCTCGAACAAGCTGATGCTACAGTCTCCCTGGGAAGGGCCGCAAAAACTGTTTTAATTTTATCCATTAACTGGGCTTTTGTATTACTGGAAGTGCGATTGGTGTCTTTTTCAACTGCGCCCCATACAAAATAATCCATGGGGTTAAGGTCTGGGGAGTTTGGAGGCCAAACATTTGGACTGGTGAAGTCGTAGAAATTTTCAGACAACCATTTTTGACTTTTCCCAGAGGTGTGGCAAGGGGCCGAATCCTGCTGCCATACATACGGCCTACCATTGGCTACCCTTGTTATCCAGGGCTTGACTACAGTTAGCAACTCCACGAACAAAGCCCGAATTCCAATGCCAGGGTTCTTCAACACCTGTTCCTGCAGATTTGCGAGGAATTCTGCTGTACGAACGCAATCAGATCGTCTGCTAGGGATCTTTCTTCTTGCTACATCCTCGTAGTCACCATTGCAAGTCTCTAGTTCATGCCTGATTGTTTTTACTGTATTCAGGGAGCATTGGGCAGCAGTCGTAATATCCTTATTTTGATGGCGGGCACGAATCATCATGATACAAGTTATTCTCTTCCATGATTCAGGTGGGTTCCAGCTATCCATCCTTTCTGACATCTTGTATATGAATGAAGAAGGGTCCAAACTTTTAAATGAAGAGAAGTGTGTGTTAATACATGTAACTTACGGAAAAATATAATTAATTATAAATATGTCAAATTTATCCCGAACACCCTGTATATATATATATATATTAAATACGGTAGGATACATACGTCCATGTGGAACGAAACGTCTTGATTAATTTTTATTGCTGCTGTTATAAATTCGTTTATATAAGCTCCTACTTGCATTCAATAACTATTTTGGATATCCTCGATTTTCTGTTCTGTTACATACTTTTTGTCCATTGTAGATAAAAAAAAGCGCTAGAGTATCAGTAATTTTGATTCAAAATAAATTAACACATTATTCTTTAGTCTGTCTTTATTCTATTCTTTATTCTGTTGTAATCAAAAATCGATTGAAGTTATTCTGTATCACTCACTTTACAATATTTTCATCAATAAATCTAGAAAGTGCGTACACCTTTGTCCCGGCATTCTGCTAGAGATATTGATATTTATAATTATAAATTTTTGCATGATAGTGATATATGATGCTTGGAAAGAAAGAAAAAATTCGGAGGGATAGAGCGTGATACTTCCGGCACTTAAGGGTTACGAGATATCTTGCTCCGACTAGAACTATTTTCGCTTTCTTCAAAGTCTGCGATGTCGGAAATAAATGGATTCTCCTCAGTTTTTGTGGAATGAAGTTCTATAAGAGTTTTTGTTGTTGCTTTTTTTTTTTTTTTTTGATAAGCGACCTGAATTGAAAATTGCTTTAGGTTTCAAGAGAAATATCAAATGTTTATATAATTAATTTTTTTTTAAGCATTCGATGACTGGAATAAATATAATTGTCGATCTTTATTAAAGTCATTATAAGAAAATAGACTACTGACAAATGGTTTATGCAGTGAAGTCTTATTTTCTTAAATCTGCATTTCATATACAGAACATAAAAAATACGTTTGCTTATGATTATAATCAGTTTTCTTTCATTTTAAGTTTGAAATCCTGTTTAATCAGAACTGACGTTTCTGAGAAAAGTAATCTTTCTATGGAAACATTATTTTATATGTACAAAGCTTTTTATATCTGTAACAGTACAGAAATATGCTATTTCTGTATTGTTATCGCAGCCTGTTGCTTGGAAAGCGGATACGCCAACCACTCGACCAACCAAGCTGGCGTTTTCTTGTATGTCTTGAAATTTGTGGAATAATCTTAAGACGAAGCATTTATTTCTTATTATCTAAGGTGTGAAAAATTTCTTTAAACATAATAATGATATGTAAATTTCAATAATGCTTAACTGAATCTAGCTGTTTTCATCGATATTTCTGAAATGTTTTTGCTATTGCTTTATAGTTTTCTTTTCTCTCACTAGATGTCAGCACCAGACCGATTGCTTATACTGTATCTCTTTTCGACTTTGATTAATTTTACATTACTGCGTATTTTTTGTAGGTTAACCTTGCAATTTAAGACTGGTTTTAGAACTCATAGAGCATGAGATTTTAACTAAACATTAAATATAGGATTAAGAAGATTTCTGTCTATGAAACTCTAAGACTTTTGAAAGAATTATCCTGCATGTATTCTTGACCAAGAATATTTGATTTAATAAGTAACGAGTCACGAAAGTAGTGACTCGTTACTTATTAAACTAATTAATGCGACTAATTAAAATACAGAACTAATTATACATTAATAAAAGCGATTCCGTGCCTTTGTCAGAAAGACCCTTCTCATTCGATAAAACATGACTTGATTCGAATCGCATCTAGAACGTGAAGAAGATTTATAAGATCATTTTGAACTGAATGTATGTGAGTATCAAGAACTCAAGGTGAGGTAAAATGTTATATAGAGACGATAGGGATATGACATTTTCCTCAAATAGCGCATGAATGTCACGGCCATCTGAATCATCGCGTACTCCTCTAAGTTGCAATATCTTTCAAGTGAACCTCTGATTTTGGGACGGCAGAGTGTATAATGGGATATATTGACGAAATAATACAGATAAGGAAGACATATGGTTCCGAACAACAGCAGCTGATGAGATGAAAAAAGAGACCGAAAAAGTTTTTTCCGTTTGTAGTGTAACTGTGAATGGGTAGTTGCTATTTCGCGTGTCGTAAGTAATATGTCTTAACATGTAAGAGAAAAGTAGGACAACTGATAACATTTCTGATGGATAAAAACAATAACAACAAAAAAATCAAAATTGTGCCAAATTGCAGCAGAAATTATGCCTGGATGATGTAAACTGAGTTAAGAGTAATTAGCAAATCTAATTAAGAGAAGTTGCTGTTCTTTAGAGTTATCCTTTGGTTGGACGTGGATTCGAATCTTTTAGGACTTGAAGAACCTGTAACAAGGCTTTTTAACTGAAAGTGAATTATCCGGTCTCGTAGGAAGGGACTTTCGTCCCCGGAAACTCAGGTATTTCATCCCACAAAGGCAAACTGATCAGAACTCATGCAATTAACAGCCGTGCAGGCAACATACGTTATGAATGCCGCGAAAGACTGCACATTCAGACCAGACTACGAGAACACTGTTAACAAGAACTACAATAAAACGGGATTTACTTGCCGATTTATTGTAAAAATAATAAAACTAAAGTTCTGCTCTCACTATAACTAAAAGCTTCGTCGGAAAGATAAAACGTACTGTAAGATATAATATACAAAAAATGAGCATTTCTAACAGCAGTTGTTTTTATCACATGCATTGACATAGCAAGCGTGAAACATTTTGTGCGGTATTTTTAGAAGGTTATGCCAATAACCTTCTGATAAGTTGTGCGAAATTCTGAAGTCTGATATTACAAAAGCGTAAAAGAGACTTTTACGCTTTTTATAATTTCTGAACAAGCTTCGTTATACTTATAACACAAAAATATTCGATGACAGCTTTACTTCACCGCGTAAATGGATTTCATCTTTGATTGTATTTTTTGTTTCCAGTCTGAGGCCTGCCTTATACATTAGTCCGTTTTTAGATTTTTAGACTTTTAATATTTTGAATCCTATCCACATTTACTTTTAATCTTTCCGTATTTTAGTTGCTATTCATTATTAACATGACATCATAAATTACCGATCGGTTTTCGTTTTCATTTAATTTTTTATCATATATTTTAATTATATATCTTTACACATTTAGATTTTCTTACTTATACTCTGCTTGGAAAGAAGTCAACAGACCACGTTGTGTGGAACAAACAGCCATGGCGCCACACCTTCATAAGATGTACAACCACCCTTCGCTGTGATGACCGCATCAATTCAATGGGACATACGATCACGCCTCCACCTCTGAATTTCCAAGTTGCGGTTACAACAGTTGTGGTTAGTTGCACTCTGGTAAGAGACGTTCACAGGGAATCTCCACATCCACACCCGTCCGTCTGCTTGGTAGAGGATGTAGCACGATTCTTCGCTCCCTCCATGACACAACTTTCTGAGCTTCCATGTCCCACTGTACACGCTCTTTACACCACTGAAAACGACGCTGCGTGTTGGTTCGGGTAACGTAAGGCTTGCATATTGCAGTCCTGCTATGGAAACCCATGTTGTGAACCTCGGTTCTGAATGTTTTTATGCAGATGATTGTTTGGCAGTTTTTACATGCCTTACAGTCACGTTAGGTGAGTGTGGTGGGTGGTCCACTGCGGGTAGCATTTGCAGTTGACTACCTGCCCTTCTATCTCAGCATAGTATCACTGATTGTTGACCTGGGATGGCCCAGTTTGTTAACAATTTGCCGAACAGATAGGCCTGCAACATAACAACGCCCCTTTTAAACTCCGTCAGTTGTCTTCTTGCAGCCATTTCACCCGGCCACAGTTGCACTGACTTGGGAGCATCATATTCTTCCAATTTATACCAGCTGTAAACACGTGTCTCATTACATGGCACGATGCACCTTGCCCATAGGGGGGGGGGGGGGGGATATCTGTTGACTTCTCTCCAAACAGTGTATTTCAGGTTTTAAAATTTCTACTTGTTCTCTATTCATTTCTTAATGTTCGTTGTTTGGTGTTTTCTTAAGTTGTTTCCATACGTCATTTTTTGTATATCATTTATTTAGCGTTATCCAAAGGTTCTGTCTTGTTTTAGTATGTAATTTGATTTTTTTCCATGTCTTGTTATATATTTTCTGCAGTGCGAATTTCACAGTATCTAGAAATGCGGAGCTTGACATCTGTCTCCAGTCTGATTTTACAATGTTTGCATTTATTAATTCTCATTTATATTTGTTTCATAGTCCTGCAGTGACGGTGCTGATTTTTCATATAACTGCAGCGCGATGAAGTAAAGGTCTGTTAGTTTGCCTGTAGTAATAAGTACTTATGTTTATCTAATCAGTACAAGAGATGTGATTATCTTTTTATCTACCCCCCCCCCCCCCAGTGTATCGCTGTATTGGTGGTGTGAGATTAAATATTGTAAAGTACTATTCTGATTTTTATTAATAATGTTGAAACTTATAACTCATACTAATATTGACTGTTTGGTAAAATAATAGCAATAGTAATAATAATCACAATATTTAAATAAATCGGCACCGACATCGAATTCATATTTTCATTAAATAGACTACGTACTCATAAGGAGTCAAACTGAATCCAGTTTATTAATTTTCTCTTACAAAATGTTCGGTTCACATCGATTATACTGATGATATATTCTATAATTTTAGCTGGCCTCAATGAAATGATTTCAATTCTCTTAATTGTTCAAATTTAACAAAAAGAGTCTGACATCGCTACCCGGGATTTACGTCATTGGAAGAAGAGAATGGAAGTTAGTACAAAGGCAAATACGTTTGGCAAGAATGCGAGATAAATGAGAACGTTGAATGATGCTAGACACTGAAAGAAAAGAAATGAAACTAAATTACGAGAAGAGCTAATCGATCGTATAAAGAGAATATTCCTAAAATGTCGTGCAGGCATTTAAAATGCTAAAGAAACTTTGTCGTCAGGTTTCTTTAGTTAAAGTTACACCAAGAGTAAGGAATTAGCTGAATGTTAATTCTGTCAATTCCGTAAATGAAATCGACTGTGATATATTAAGAATGATTCTTCAGAGTGACTTTTAAGCCAAGTACCGTAGCGGGTAATGTAGACTTTACTCCACATACTCTACATTGTCCCAACACAAAATATCCACATCATATGGGCGAATATCTTAATGCACAAAAAAGATCAGATGCTTCAGGAATCGTAAAAAATATAGGGACTTTCACGTACTACAATACGTTAAACGAAACTCGATATAACTGAACTGTGCAACGTTCCGAAACTTGTAAATTTCCACAGCAAATTTCTACACCCACCAGTCTGAAAGAAAATGGATCTGGGAACATCCAAATGGAACAAGATCACAAACTGATCGTATTTTAATCAATGGAGAGTGGGTGAGATCGGCTGAAAATTGCAGACCTGATAATAGTATAGACCTGAACTCCGATCATATAATAGTAAGTGCACGTATGAAACTTTGTCTCAGCTCTTTTAAACCTAACAGCTCTAACTGAAGGCTCAATGCCTGAAGATCCATCCCAGCGTTTCACTGTCCTTTATTGCACAGTCCTTTCTTGAAGTAGCAGCAAAAACGTTGGTTACAAGACTTCCTCGTGTTCTCAGAGGAAAAGGGAAGCACAGACTACTGAAGAATTTATAAAGAAAGGCAATGATATTAAGCAGCAACACAGGAATCAGAGGATGCACAACATACTCAGCTAGAAGAAATGAATGATCCTTTATATATGATGGCCTTTAGAAACTACAAAGAAACATCCAGATTATCTGTAAGAAATTACAACTACAAGAACAAAAAATAGAGAACTGTACCAGGTAGCTAATTCCTTATGCACCAAGAATGGAAGCCAAAAGACAAAAAGATAAGACAACAGGATACATGAAACCAAAAATGAATAACTCGTAGTATGGAACTTCGACTACTTCGAAAACTGATGAATAATTCATCAGTAAACTTCACTACAGGTATTTGGCAGAAATAATAATCCAAAAAGAACTTCCCATTATGTGTAACAGTTTTGCAGTGCAAGAATTTGAAACTGCACTAAAATTCCAAAAGAATGGTATAAAGCAGCTGCTATTAAACATGGAATAAACCTCTTTCGAAAGAACTATTCAATAACCGCATTACAGCTCTAGTTACATCCAACAAATGGATGTCACTAGAACAAATGGAGAGAAGGCTTAATAATACCAATACCCAAAAATGTTTGAATTAAAGAATAAATACGACTTTTTGCGACTGTCTTTAGTTGGGATGATTTTATTTACCAATTATGAGCAAACAGCAGTTCTGGGATATATTTAATACAAATATGAATTCGTTTCGCTTTCCGTTTCTCAATGTATATTATATATATTGAGAAACGGAAATATATATGCTAATTTAATTCTTTGTTACTTCGAGTATCCGCCGACTAGATGAAAAATGGACGGGAAATTACTATTACGAAAAGAGCTGTGCTGTAGTGAATTTTAAGAAAGGTTAACAACCACTTGTAGCGGAGGCATTTGCGAACGGTTACCGGCAAATTCATCGAAAAACAGTTAATCGAAAGACAATTCACCGAATGCAATTCATCGAACAGCAATTCATCGAAAAAGCAATTCGCCGAATAAACAATTCGCCGAACGGCAATTTAACGAATGGCAATTCGTCGAAAAGGCAATTCATCGAATGACCAATTCCTCGAATGACAATTCATCGAACGACAATTCGTCGAAAATGCAATTCATCGAAAAAACTATTCACCGAAAAATTTTCGATGAATTATGAAAGAATTCATCGAAAAGTCATTTTTCTTGCAAACTATTGTTTAGAAAATGTTCAGTAACAATGTGGAACGTTACTCATGATACAGACATCATATGGAAGCGGTCATTGAAACGTAATAATTATTTTCTTGCATTTTAGAGCATTTAATGTAAGTGTACATCCTGCTTCATTGTACAGTTAGCGATTTATCTGTAGGGAAGACAGGAGTACCGCATGCACTTATCTCCCGAATAACCTCGAAAACATGTAATTGCAGTTAATAAGGGGAGGAATAGGCTAAGAAATTCGTTCTACCAAATTTTGCACTTGACATCCTTGATAAACGTAGGATGCTGAAGTCCTTTTCAGCAATTTCATTAAATGAGCTGTAGAATTTTTCTCTTCTCGGTTTCTGCAGTTTTGATGAAAATAAGTTTAGGATGGAGAACTTTTTTTTATACATTCACGCCAAGTTTTTTTGTGGTCTTCCATTTTCCAGAGATGAGATGTTTCTTAAAGTTGAGTTTTCTGATTTGGAATTTTCGAGTTGGTTCGAAAAAATGGCTCAACAATGCGATCATGCATGATCGCATTGTTGAGCCATTTTTTCCATGAGGAGACGATTACGAGAGTGGCATACCTAAATATGCTAGAGAAATTTGTGTTTCCCCAGATTGAGAATGTGTAGGGCCTCATTTTCCAACATGATGGAGCAACTCCACATTATGGTGACTGCGCGTATCCCACTGCTTATGGCCACCGCGCAGTCCCGATTTGATTCCGATGGATTTCTTCTTTTGCGTATATTTATATTTGTGTATAAATAATTAAGTAAAAGAGTTATTTTCCCAAATGATTACTTTTTCCGATTTTTACATATGGCTATGTTCGTGTCCGAACAATTCATCGCGAGGAAAAATCAGAAAAATTCATCTCGCGAACTATTGATTGCAGAAAAAATTCGCTGAAAATGTTATTCGCTAGAAAATTGAAATGATATTGCATTGATACCGATATGAAAAGTAAATGCAGTGAAGATAAATTTCGTAAAGGCGTAAACTTTTACTAACGCATAAACTGAACAAACTTATTTGCCATCGCAATACATAAATGTCTTTTTACCGTATTCAGTGTTAAACAAAGCCACCTGTTTTCTGGCTTCTGCATTATAGCATCTGTTGAAGTGAAAGTTTCTTTAATGGTACATGGACATTTTCATCGGACAAAACAGAAGTAGTAAAAATTTATCAATTCCTGAGTAAAAATGAATACTTCTCTGTGTTATAAGAAGTTGATTTACAACAAAATATTAGCATTTTTTTATTTTTGAGATCTTCTATTATTGATAAGACATAAGCGCTGCTGACAGTAAAAAAATAAATAAATAAAATAAAAAAAACCTAATGTATTGAGATTAACAAATTGTTCAATGCTAGCAATGTTGAGTTCTTTCCTCATATCATTGTTTTTAATATGATATTGCCATTGATGCCCTCTATTCACGCTTCTAATCTTTCTCTCTAATATCTGCGGTCTCTAGACTGATAGTGTTTTTTTTTTCTAAACCAGCTTTCAGATCCATAATTTTTTAAAACTGGTTCGAACACTGTCTTGTATACAGCTAGTTTTAGTGTTTTGAATAATTTCTCTAATTCCATGAAACTTTGTTCTTTTTCCTTCCTACCATACCAGTTTTGCTAATTCTGTTGTCTATTTCCATATTTAAAATTTTAAATTTGCCAACTTTACTAAAAATTGTGCCTGAATAGCTGAAATATTATGCTTCTTCTGTAAGTTCTCCATTCAGGATGCAGTTCACATTTCGTCTTTTTATTGTTGATTGTTATACCAAATTTAATACAGCATTTATTCAGTTTATTTAGGCAAGCAGACTTATACTGGATTTATATGAGAGTATATATATATATATATATATATTTTTTTTTTCTTGTAGGATGCATATTACGATAATATCCAGTGCGTAACCATTGTAGATATGTTAAAAATATAATATGAAGGATATCATATACAGAATGATTCAAAATGTATGCTTATTTTGAAGAATTTCTAATGCTTACGCCCCTCTCCCCTCCTTATTCTCTCCTGCAATTCGATTACATAACCACTCTAAATTTCTACAGGTTTGAAAAGTTTCCAGATAGTATTCAAAATCTCTTACTTCATTTTACCATTTTGACAAAAGAAATAAGAGAATAATATTGTTGTACCGTGCAGATTCTAATTCTGTACTCTTTCTTTGCCATCTAAAATCAGCTGTTCTACTGTCTGCTGAAATTATTTGAAATTTTAGAAACACTATGCTATTTTTTCAACGTGTAAAACTGCTTATATGCATACCACAAAAGAAAGTTCAGTAGAAAGTTCAGATTTTTGTTTCTTTTTCTTAAAATAATCTAAATATTTTTACTTCTACTTCAGATGCTGGTTGCTATTTCTGAAGTAAAATACGTCTTAGAAATACTACGTCTTAGAAATATTTGATAGTAATCCTCTTAGCTGGAGGAAAAGGGTAAAGGCTTAGATTACTCTGGGTGCTACTGAGAAAGAAAAGAGAGGACACTTAGCCAGAAGGGACACTAAAGTGCCTCAAGCTGTAGTGCGAATTACATCAAGAATGTCGTGTTTTGTTTTCAATTGTTGATTAGTAGACATCCTAACATAGAAATAAATATAGACATTTCTTTCACAGGCTGATACAGTATTTATCTAAAATAAGTTCTTAATTTATAATGATCAGTTTCATTTTTATTATCGAAAAATTATAAATTATTTCTTTCAATTATCTTGAAAAAGAAGATTTGAATTGTTTTTGAAAGAAAAGGAACATATGCATAATCTTATTTTTTGGTGGGGCGGGGGGTTATAGACTTATTCAATCTGCAGATATTTCAGAGAATTTATTTTATAAATCGTTCGCAAAACAACTGTTACAAACGTAAATCACTTGGGGAAACATGTCCAATCATTTCAATGTAAATACAACAATGCCATGTATCTAAACTGGAAGAAAAAAATATTTATACAAGAGTAATAACGTCTAATAAATCTGCTGATGCTAGAACTCTTTCATAAATAATTTTTTTCTGACATATCTCTATTAGTTATAATGTAATCAATCTACAGATTTTTGCCCTCTTGTATTCTACCATCTTATGGGCAGTAATTTCTTCTTTGTACTACAAAAAAAAAAAAAAAAATCAGTCAACAAGAAAAATATGTAATATTTTCTTTTTCATTGGGTGAATTTACAATGTCCTTTCTTTGTGTTTTGGAAGGAAAGTGTAAATGATTATTTTCTTACTATTTTTGCCATTATAACATCTGATACAATTAGTATATCTGAACTAGCAGAAAATACATACATATCAATTTAAATCATAACCTTTAATTTCATTTTGTAATGACCAATTATACAGGGAAACCAAAAAGATCACAATATAAAGAAAAAAATTAGTGATATGATTAAAGAATTTCATTTTATTCTCTATAAAGCAGAGTCGCTCAAGCACGTCCTTCAGGAAATCTTCGAAACATGATTTTGAACAAAAATATAACATAATCTTGAACCTCCGCAGCCTGTTTTTTTCAAAAATAATTCAAATATATCAAATAACTATCGTGAATTATTTTTTTTCGAGAACAAAGAAAATGTTTTGTGGAGTAAGCGATTAGAAAAAAATTAGCAAAAAAATAAAAATAAATAAAAATGAAATTAGTGTTCCAAGGTAAGGCAATATTTAAATGAAGAAACTATGCAAGAACCTTTATTTTGTCCAGGCATTAAAATTGCTTTGTACAAGAAAAAGAGAAAATAAAAATAATTTCTATATTTTTAGTTTATCCAATATAACTAGGATTCAGTTACCCAGCATAGAACGAGGAACTGCATTCCTTGTTATAGACAACTGAGATGCAGCTATGAGCGTGAGATAATCCCATTAACTGTTCTCTTCAGCGGGAGGGTTTATCACACCTTCTAATGAACATGCTGGCCGAATTGCACTTCTTATAACTTCAACAGATAGCATTCATCGTATCCAGATTTATCTGGACGTCTATAGACGTCCTAACCGGTTGAGGGGGGGGGGGTTAAACGAGGAGGAACTGGTACAATTAATAGATGACGTTGAAAGTTCTGCCAAAGATTATGATTGTGATGAGTCCGTTAAAGAATTCAGTTTAAAGAAATTAGCAATAGGATTAGACTTGGCAAGAAAGTTATTTTATGGATAATGATCTCTCAATGGAGCTTTCCAGAAAATTTACGAGACAATTGGACATTTGTTTAGTTCCGTATTATGAACTTAATAAAAAATTGTAGCATAGTGGTAAGCAAGGTCTTATTACTGACTTCTTGAATTCATAACTAAACCAGCCGAAGTATGCAATAAGAACTATTGCATATATAAATAAAGAACATCTATGAAGTATACATACAATTTATAATTTTTATAATTTTTTACTATGTATTTGTTGCATAGTTTATGTTTTCTTAACTTACATGAATTACCTGAATATGTCATTGTTTATAATCTTAAAAAAAAAGAAAAAAACGATTTGGGAACCTAAACCTACTTTTTCTATGTGATTTGAGTCTCGCATAACGCGATTTATACAGCGCGGTATTTTTGTGGAACCTAACATCCGCGTTATACGAGAGTTACCTGTACTTCAATTTGTATCTTACCTTCCAAGTCAGCAGACTTCATTCCTGCCCAATGTGGAAGTTTAAACTATTTAAGAATATGCAAAAAAAAAAAAGAAAAAAAAAAATTGACCTCTACTGTAAGCCGAAATTGTTCTATTTTTTTTTTTTCATTTTTATGCAATTTACATAACTGTTTACTATTAATTTACAAGTATACATACACATATCATTTGTAGAAAATTAGCCAAGAACTAAAATTAGACAAGATATTTGCATGCGCATCTTAAATATTTTTTATATTATTTAAATATTTTAGTTATCATCTTTATGCTAAGATCAATATTGTAGATAAAAATTCCTATTACCAACAAATTTATCATTTTTGTCAACAAATTTATTTACCAAGTATTGAAACTAATCGATTTTCAGTAATAATAATAATCGTATGATGATACACGGCCGTGAGTCCCCTTTATGAGGAGGTACGGTACCATCTCATTCCCCCCAAAATTTTATCCGGGCTCCGGAACAGATGAGGAATCAGACCTATGGCTGGGTCAGTATTCCTGACTGTAATCCGTGTATGTTCACTGGACCGGTTTGCCTGCTTGCGGGATGAAAACTACCAGAACTGGTGGAAAAAACCCTGCTGTCCACGCCCAAGATCCCTCAATGGAGCTTTCCAGAAAATTTACTAGACAATTGGATATTTCCTTAAGCTCCTCACGTCATTGACGAGAATCGAACCTAGGACACTCCTTCCCCAGGAGTACGGTTGCGAAGCGCATAGCCACTAGGCTAACCGCGCGGATTGATTTTCAGTGATATGATATTACACTGTAAATGAATCATATAGTTTATATGTATGTTATCTGATTTTGCTGAACTTTTTTTTTCCAAATAACTTTTCCATTTTCATTCAGTTTAAGTGACTTATTTACACTTAGGCTGGTAGTGATGCATTTTCTCTTGCTTTTATAATATGTATAATGTAATAAACTTGCCCTACTTTTATATTCCCGTTATTTTCCATATGTAATTGCAATTACCAGCAACTTTCGTATACTGTTAATAAATTAATCATATGAGAATTAGTAAGCAAATACAATTATTCAGTGATATATATTATATATATTATTATACGTATTATATTATACATTATGTTACATTTCAATTTTTGCAATAATGTGCATTTATTTTAGAATACTATTCAAAACATAACACCGCAAGTTTCTTAAGCAGTATTACTCTACATTGTAAACTGAAGACAGTCGTTTTTGTTGTTTTCTATACTTCTTTTTATTATCTATTTTTCTGAAATCTAGTCTTCTAGTTCCCGATAATCTTTGTTAGTGCATCCTTATTTATTTATTCATTTTAATTTACTCATTTTAAACAATGCATTTGTATACCAATTCTCTTTCCTGTTTTGGATTATTACATGTGATCATTAGAGGATTATTATCATTAAGGGAGATACTAAGGGAAAGTGATCAGAGCTTACTTCACATTTACGACGAGCTGCCTCAAACCTGAAAATACCTCAGGCGCAAACTTCACTAATCTGTCTGTATGCTTACTTGCGAAAAAGGATTAAAACCCAGTTTAGAAAATTGCTTGGTATCTTTAACATAGTATATACCCAAGTTAAAAAAACTTTTTACATATATATTATTATATTATATTACATATAATTATACTATATTATATATATTATATTATAAACTGTTGATTATCCGCCATGACAACTGGAAAGTGTAGTTCACAAGTTGAAAGTGTAGTTTTAATAATTTTACAAATTATTAAAAATCAAATCAAGCTATAAGAAACAAACGGGCGTGAAATCCGTCGCATTAAATTAAACATTCAAGATTTCTGTTTGTATTAATTATTTTGAGTTTTTGTCTGCAGCTTCGTGATGCGACTTTTTTTGGTTTCTTGTTTTGTTTGTGGTTGATCGCTCTCAAACTGCTATCTTAGGGTATATTCCTAAACAATTAAATGTTTTCGTGGATGCCATATGTGTAGTTTCTTCATTTGAATTTTATGGGTTTCACACTAATGTCTTTCCATATGCAAACATATGCGGCATAAATATGCTTCGGCCGAATGGACTAAGCCTTCGATGACTGTGTAATGTCTAAGTGAATATTAAATATGTTCTTCTGACCTGCTTGCTTTTAATATAATAAATAAATAAATAAATAAATATATGGGCCACACTATGGAATCTGTGATGCTTGTAGCTTTCTAGTGAAAGCTCTAAGTGTATTCTACAAAAATTCTGAATAATGAAGGAACTTCGACAATGGAAATAACTTCAACCCTAATACCCCATTAGGAGATGGAAATGAAATTAAATGTTAAATATATTAAATATCTGTGATAACTTCGGCGTTCTCCTTACGATTCCTTTTAACTGCACAGAATAGGATATGTAGTTGTATCTCATTAAAATCTCAATCTGAGCTAATTTCATAATTTTTGATTACATTTCTTTCTTAATTGCGAAAAGGCGGCATGCCCTAGGTTTCCCATTGCTATTGACACTATGGAAAACTGTGATGCTTGGAGCTATCTAGTAAAAGTTCTAAGTGCGTTCTACAAAAATTCTTTAAATTCTTCGTTTACGATGCAACTTTATATTCAATGGTGAAACTGTTGATTTCAGCCATTGATTTCAAAAATGTGATAATATAAGAACTTTTAAAAGATAAACCAGAAAGAAACACAAATAACAGTTTATGAATAATATATTATCTATTATCTACCTTTTCCGCAACATGAATAATTATTCACTTTTAAGTGAATAATTATTCATATATAAACAATTATTCATAAATAAACAATTAAGCTGACCGTCAATTATAATTGACGGTCAGCTTAACAGCACAATGCAACTTATATCTGAGACTTCTCAACAAAACTAACGGCTCCGGGGGCCGCGCCCACAGTTTGGGAAGCGCTGGACTAAAATACTCCACATCTGTCTCAAATAATCAAAACAACCCATAACGGTCTTTCCAAAGGTCGAAGTTCTCGAGGTAGCCAGTCAGCTAAAATACCTAGGATAACAAGAGATTGAAAATTGAGATTGAGGGATTAGGCCAATGAGCCCTGAAAACAATATATACAGGAGCTATACTACCATTGATAATTGACGGTCAGCTTAACAGCACCATGCGACTTATATCTGGAACCATTAAAACAACTCCTATTTATTGGCTTACAATGCTAAGCAACATAATACCACCAAATCTAAGAAGTGATGCTTGTTCACGAGAACATGACAAAGTACTCAGAAATACTGTATTGCCTATACATAATGACATATCAGAACTATAGCTTAACAGATTGAAATCAAGAAAGCTCACTCTTCGTGAAGATAAACATCTGAGAATGATTAATTAAAATACTAAAAATTAATGGAAACGAGTGTGGAGCATAAATACTAATGCTCAACTCAAAATTTAGTTTGATAGTTGCTGCCTCAACATCCCGGCAGGGGCGCGCCAGTAGTGTCTGGCGCCTGTGTGCAAAACTTTAATTGGCGCTCCTATCCTCCCCTCCAATAAAAAAATCACTTAAAAAAAACGTTTTTTTTAAAAGTATTTCCTCCTCTTTGGCGCCTTTACTATCCTGGCGCCTGTGTGCGTGGCACACATTGCACATATGGCCGGCGTGCCCCTGTATCCCGGGTGTGGAATTGGAAAGACATGGATAACACTGAACATGATTCGTACGCAATAGAAGATGTGCAAGCTTTCTGTACAAGTGGAGGAAAATTCCCTCACCGGAGTGTGACTATGGACACCCGAACCAATCAATCCATCATATTTGCATTGAGTGCAGTCTTCGCGCATATACAGGTCAAAGGAGCGACTTCCTAGAGGCGACACCGCCTTCTATAGACTGGATCAGAGAACATGATCTTAACTTATAAGTGCGTTGTCCGTCAAACGTGTAACTGCCTGTTTTATTGTAATTATTTATCATTTACACTTTTTTTTATTTTACTTTTTACATATCTGTACCCATTTTTGTAAATGCACTTTTATAACTTTATGTAGATTGTCATACGATAAACAATAAATAACCTCCGGTAGGGTTACTGTTGGGAAGAAAACGAAAACACCACACACACTTAATAATCTACAGTTTATTCGACATCTGAAACAACTATCGTTCAAAGATTTGAACCATAGGTCAGATTTTTTATTTTACTTTTTACATATCTGTACCCATTTTTGTAAATGCACTTTTATAACTTTATGTAGATTGTCATACGATAAACAATAAATAACCTCCGGTAGGGTTACTGTTGGGAAGAAAACGAAAACACCACACACACTTAATAATCTACAGTTTATTCGACATCTGAAACAACTATCGTTCAAAGATTTGAACCATAGGTCAGATGTCCACAGAAACTGCACTTTCTCGCGATAGTTGAGGGCTCCTGTGCAGTCATTCGAAATTATCAATTTATTGTTTTTTCCCTTAACACTAGATATCACTCCTTCTAGATATGTAGAATGATGCTAAGCTGCAAACATAACTTTAACTAGGCAAAATAGCTGAAAATATCACAACATTTTCTGCAAAAATGGTATGGCGCCGTAAATGAATTCATTTTTTATATTTAGAAAGACATCCCAACTAATGTAATTCTGATTTTTATGTGTGGTCTCTTTGAGTTTACTTAGATAGGGCGATATCGATGTTTATTCTTCTTTCCGTCAATTTACTATTTCATAGCGAACACTCTCTCTCGTTTCGTTTTGGTTGCCTAAGAAATATCGATGTTTATTTTAATTTTTTAAATTTAGTAAAAAAAAAAAAGATTACAAGCATTTATACGTCCAGTCTATTTTTGACATCCGTGCATCATGGTACGTGAAGAAATTTCATAGTGAATGCTTTGCTTTCTCTATGTAAAAAAATGTGGCTAATATTCCTTTCTTAATTAAGTTCATGTATTTCAGTAATGTAAACTTGCGTACTACAGAACTATATATATATAACGTTTTTTAACTTGGGTATATTATGTATTCAAGATACCAAATAATTTTATATAAACTTAGTTTTAATCCTATTTCCCAAGTAAGCAAACGGACAAGAAAGTCAAGTTTGCGCCTGCAAGTAGTGCAAGTCCAAGACAACTCTTGGTAGTGCCAGTCGAGGCAACTCTTGGTAAAGGTGGATAAAGTTCTGATCACTTTTCTTAGTGTGTATAATACTAATAACTAATTAACTAATATATATATATATATTATGCCTCGACTGGCACTACCAAGAGTTGCCTTGGACTTGCACTACTTACAGGCGCAAACTTGACTTTCTTGTCTGTTTGCTTACTTGGGAAATAGGATTAAAACAAAGTTAATATAAAATTACTTGGTATCTTGAATATATATATATATATATATCTTCTTTCTTAGCATAAACGTTCATTTCCTGATAACATGATCATGGCTTTTAAGACGTCATTAAAATAGTTTTTTTTAAGGGGAAGGGGCGGAAAAATATGCTACTGCACGTGGCGACAAAATTTCTAGGGTTGGCCCTGGGGCCAGTCCTGGTGAATATGGTGTTTGAGGTAGATATTGAAATCCCAAGTCGTATATTGTCTGTTGGATTTCATAAGCAGGTGCATTATCCTGCAAAAGCAACACGCCTCTGCTTAGTTTCTCGAACCGATTTTCCTTCAGTACCTCCTTCAATTCCTTCAGAGCTGCTGTAACAGTTTCACCTTTCTTGAGGTAAGGTAAGGATTACACCATCCATATCCTAAAAGACAATGGCAAGAACTTTCCCTGCTGACTGTTTGGTTCGAAACTTCTTTGGCCATGGAGAACCTTTGTGTCTCCACTCCATTGACTGTTGTTTGTTCTCTGGGTCATAGTGACGAAGCCATGTTTCATCAACGGTTAGAATATGAGCTAAAAAATTTCACGAAGATGAAATCCCTTTATGAAATGTTCTTTTAACATCTCAACTATACCCGCCTCAGTGGATATCATTCACTGCAACCAGTATGCCCCGCCAAAAATTCGCTTTCCGAACGAAGTAGGATAAATAATAGTTATAAATAGTAGGATAATAAAAAGATATATATACCTCTCAAATAATATAAAATACCTCTCAAAATAATCCAAAACAAAAAAAAAAAAAAAAAATTGCACACACATCTTTGCCCCCACACGCCTTATAATTCATTTTTCGGTGAACTGTATATTCGATGAATTGTGATTTTTCGATGAATTGTTGTTTTTCGATCAATTGCGTTTCGATGAATTGTCTTTTCGATTAACTGCTCATCGGTGAATTGCTTTTTTGGGGAATTGTCTTTCGATGAATTGCTTTTTCGATTAATTGTTGTTCGATAAACTGATTTTCGATGAATTGTTTATTCGGTGAATTGCTTTTTCGATGAATTGTTGTTCGATGAATTGGTTTCGATGAATTGTCTTTCGGTAAACTGTTTTTCGATGAACTCTCCGGATACCTTTGCGAACACTGCACCGGTCGTATGCAGCAACGCAAACACAACATAAAAAGTTGCGTTATTAGTTTCTGTAATCACAGTTTCTCTGATCGCATTCTTCGCAATGAAGACCCTGCTTTGACTTGTCCATTGTTAAGATCTGTAGTGCCTAATGGTTCCCAATTTACTCTCAAAATACGAAAGAAAGATAAAACACGACTAAACTGACCTTTAAGTCATTGACGCTATTTCATTACCAAGGAAGGTAAGTGACTTTCCATCTCGAGGAATGTTTTCGTAGCTAGGTATACTATACTTGACAAGAAATTTTATTGTTGCCTTAATCCCTAACCCAAGCGTAAGCAAACATATAGCAGTTGATTTCGCATAAGATACACTCATGCAAAAGCATTATGGGAAGTGCTGCTACTCAGACCGTTTAAACCTTTATTGAGCGCTTCAATAAAAAAATAAATAAAATAAAAAAAAGATATTTCCAGAAAAAACACAATTCACTAGTATCACGTCCTCATCCATTTCTCCATAAGAAAAACCAGCGAAATATGCTTTAACTTCCTTTTCGACACCTCGAGAATACCTTGCTTTTTTCAAAGTTTCTCCGATTTCTCTATTAATAACAGAAACAGCATCCCTTTTACTCCCAGTTATTGAAAAATATGCAGAACGACAAGATTGTCCACTCTTACTATCTTCTTCAGCATAACCGTACATTCTACTCGCACTCTCCTACTGTAAATCCTCCATTTTCTTCTCCTTTCTTCTTTCTTTTCAAAGCTCACTTCTTTTTCAGTTCTGATCTTCCCGGCCCACTTATTCTCCCCCCACCCCCCAGTAAATTACATCATCTTTCTATCCTCCTTTCAGTATTGTCATATAGCCTTTATCCTTTAAAAAGAACAGAAAAAAACATTTTATCGATTGTTTTGGGACGACTCTGAGAACATATCATTGCCAATCTCAGTTATTACTGGTTGCAAACATCTGAGTTCAAGTCCCGTCTATAAAGGCATTTCATATAAAGGTAAGTTCGCCGTTCTTATTTGTAGGTAACTGAGTTTTTCTCTCCTCAGACTCGAGTTTTTTATTCCGTAAAAACAGGCAAACCGGTGAAAAAATTGTCTGCGCGCTCCCACGCACGCACACATAGTATATTTCATTGCTCGCTTCAATCGCTTCGTTTGTAATTAATATAATTGAATCAAAAACTAATTAAGCTATATATATACTGGTGTCCAAACCTAAGGATGAACGCTATTTCTGAAGATTACAACCGCAAATTCAGACGAATCAGCTTGTAACAACTTGTATAACAGACGATTTGAAGTAGAAAGCGGATACACATTCAAATTTTCGAATCGAGTGCAAAGGGGTCATGTATGTAGTCCTGGACAGGATAAAAAGCAAAAGGCTATGCTAACCGAATTGTGTTTGAAGGAAGCTCTTTTCACGAAGGAATAAATCTGCAAACTTGGATGTCTTGTAATCTCTCAAAGACATTACTAGTTGATTTCACGCATGGAAGAATTATTGGAAAGTTTGAAGAAGGCAGCAGAATTACTGATATTGCCAGAGAGTTTGGAATCTAATATAGCGTTGTATTCAGGCTCTGAGAAATCAAATAACCAAAATCTGAGAAACCGATTTTTGGTTATAACAGCAAAACATAATCGGCGCACCACGGCAGGTCAGTTTGCAAGTCGGCTCTATTCAAGCACAGGTACACGTATATCTCGGCAAATTTGGCAAGATGTCTGCGACAAGTAGATCTCTACGCCCGAAGGCAGTAGTCTACATCCCTTTATCCATAGCTCATCGTAGATCATGTTTCACTGGTGTTGTATCCATAGAAATTGATTGGAAAAGATACCCATATGGTACTGCTTAGTACTTCATGAAAATGTTCTTCAAAGGGATATATAAAGCGATGCTCGGGTCATGGTGTGTGTGTGTGTGGAGGGGGGGGGGCATTATGCTTAATGGACCCACCCAGTTACAAGTGCTGGAAAAAGGAATTATGAATCGATTATACCGTGGTACTTTAAGCGAAAAGAATTCATTTTTATGAATGACAATGTCACACCACATCGTACACGAGTAATGGAGATACTTCTGGAGACCGAGGATATTAATCGAATCGAGTGGCCAGCATGCTTCCCACATCTCAACCTCTTAGAACACGTCTGGGTCACAATAGGAAAACACATTGCTGCTCGAAATTCCCTCTCCAGAAAACGAATAAGACCTTATCTTTTTCTCTGAAGGAGGAGTGGGCCAGTTTGCTTTAAGAACTTCTGTATCATTTGCTGCCAAGCATGATAGTACGGAATTCTGAGCGCTGAATCGCAGTTCGGGGTGGATATATTCCATACTTAAATACCTCTTCTCATAGTTTTCTCTATGTACTGTACATTAATTTCTTAACTAGGTCCTTAGTAAATTTGTAACTTTTGCTAATAACGCATTGCAATTGTGTTTTTGTGCGAAATGTATAACACACTTTTTGTGTAGTATAATTTATTAGTATGCTGGCGATGAATTAATGTCCACATTTAGCTGTAGCCATGAAAAATGTTTCATATACAGGTGAAAATCTAGTTCGTCCTTATCTTTGGGACCAGTGTATTATACTTGACAAGAAGTTACCAGCATATTCTTGGTATAATCATTTAATTAAGCGTACAAAAACAGCTTCAGGCTAGTGTAACTTGTATGCAGAGGCTGTTGATTTCATATCACTTACCTTAGTATCCCCCACAATTCAAGAACATCATAGTAGGGTCACTACTCAGGCCAGTTTCAAGTAGACTATTTAATAGTCTACTTGAAACTGATAATATCGGTTAATGCTCCCTTACAACGCTGATAATATGCAGAACTAATAAATAATGTAAACAGGTTTGTGGTGTGGAAGGATATCTCAGACTTTAAGTAACATCCTAGATATGGAATACCGAGTAAAGAAAGAAATTAGTTATAAAAGTAGAAAAATAGTCCTTGTCAAAAAGTCCTGCTAAATTAGATTTATCATTTAGAATATCAGAAAAATTGCCAAGCCACGACTCTTGGCTTTAGGAATGTAGTAATTAATTAGGAAAATTAAATGTTGGTGTTCTGAAATTTTTTGTGGCATATTTCTCTGTGTGTGTGTGTGTGTGTGTGTGTGCGCGCGCGCGCGGGTGTTTCAGTATCGTCCGAAAATTTCGAAAAGTCTTAAAAGCCAATATAAATTTCCAATGTAATATAAATTTGAAAATATCATTATCTGTTCTGTTCTGTTGACAAATATTCAGCGTTTTCAAAAATAATGACTTCTTTATGTATCTTCTCTGTTTCAAGTAATGTTTCAGGAGGTCTTGTGTTTCGATTCCTGCTCCTATATTAATCTGTAAATGAAATGATAAAGTGAAGTAATGTGTATAGTAAAGTTTAGTACTAATTACTGTTCAATTCGATCCTTTGTACATTTAGCAACAACTAAAATGCATTTTTTAAAGTTAAATACATCAGAAATTAAAACTGACTTTGAAATGTAACCTCTGCTGATTTCAGAGTATCGTTCTATATCGCGTGCCTATTACAGGGTGTCCCAAAATTCACGCAAGAAGTAATTTTGATAGAAAACACAGGTTTTTAATTAAAAATTGTAATTTCTTATTGATTCATAAAGTATACAGTATAGGGTTTTGCATGGAATAGCATATCGGGTAAATGGCCTCCACGGCTTTGCTGGCACATACGCACTCTTTTGTCGAAATTTTCCATGACCGTTTTGCATAAATGTGGCTGAATTTCGTTGATACAGCGCTCAATTTCCTCCTTCAAGGCGTGGGTGGTCGTGGGCTTGTTGGCATAAACCTTAGACTTCAAAACACCCCAAAGAAAAATGTCTAACGGCGTTAAGTCACATGATCTGGGCGGCCAATTCTGATCACCAAAACGGGAAATTACACGACCAGGAAATGACTAATGCAGTAATTGAATTGTTTCTCGGGTTGTATGGCATGTGGCACCGTCTTGTTGAAACCACATGTAGTCCACATCCATATCTTGCAATTTAGCACAAAAAACTGGATTATCATGTCGCGATAGCGAGCACCATTAACTGTTATTGCCTTACCAGCCGCATTTTCGAAGAAGAATGGACCGATGATGCCTCCAACCCAAAATCCGCATCAAACAGTGACACGTTGTGGATGCATTTGTTTCTCAACAATCACTCGTGGAATTTTTGAACCCCAAATGCGACAATTTTGTCGATTAACGAAGCCATCGAGATGAAAATGAGCCTCATCGCTGAAGATGATTTTCTTCGAAAAATAAGCATCCACTTGTTGTTCCATAATCAATTCAAGCGTTGTTCTTTCGTGTAGCGCTCCGTTTTTAATAACCTTGAACTGTCAGCTGTCACGCTGTCTTTTTTTTTTCTCGTTGGCAACACTTTACCCCACAAATGGCGCTAAATTCAAATCTTGCGTGAAATTTGGGACACCCTGTATAAACAGTGCTAGTAGATTCAGTGTTACCAGTTGGTCAACTATAGTCGCCTTCTTTGAAAAGTAAGTTTTACCCAAGCTGGGGATTTTGTTATCTCAGGGAGTTATTTTATAGTATATAAAGTAGCGTGTAGGTTCTTCGTGATGTTTAAACATGTAAGAACCGAATTCAGCCCATGTTTTTTAGGATCTCAGAATGACCTATGATACTACTTTTCTAATCTTAAAATTCAAACATAAATAAATAAATAAAAATAATAATAATAAAAATCTTTCTTTTTTTTCCCCCTGTGACCTGCACTGTAGTGCAGCCAAGCGGATTCTCTGTTTTAACTGGATTGGTTGGAAAGTTCTACGCGATAATTCGATCTCATGGTTTCGAGGAACTTTTATTAGTTTTCTTTTCTTTTATTCTTTTTTTTTTTTTTCAATTAAACGTTTTAGTTAGTGCCATATACACAAGCGGCCGGATTTTTCCCTTCCGGAAGGTAGGGCTTTTCGTCCTCAAAACAGGCAGGCAACTCGGCTGGCATGCGAATAACAGAAGTAATACTCGTAGCGTTAGTTGTTTCGATAGAAATTCTAATCAGTAGTAACGACAAGACAGCATTCAGAGTTCTAGATTTGTGGTACAAAATTTTGATCGGTTTTAGAAATATAACGTCAAAAAAATAATAAAATAAAATAAATAAATAAAATAAAATGCTCTCCGTAATTAAATTGTGTTTATAAACAAAAACAACTGTAGCATGTATACTGTGAACTTAAATAAACAAAACTAATATGAAGAATTTATTGATCACTGTAACCACATCGAAGATTCAGAGTATCGTCTTTGAATTTGAATTAGATTTTTAATGAAATTCATTGAAACACTCATGGAATTTAAATGCAATTTTTTTGTTGCTGGTGAATAATCAGTTGGAAATGAGTTCCAGCACCCGAATATCTTCTGTATGTTCTGGATAATCGCAAATCTTATTATTAATAATATATAGAAGCTCAAATTGTAGTTATGGAAAAGACACTTCAGAAAAAGCTTGTATATATCCTCATTTTACAGTTTAAGGCTTATTTATGTAAAACTCAGAATTTCTCAGTACTTTCTGAAACATTTTGAAATGTATTCACAAGTGAAGTTTTCATCAATCTGCAAAACGATAGCCATATTATAGCGTGCTTGCTTGAAGCCACATACTCTTCTTGAGCTTCGAGGTATAACCGCCGTTGTGGGTATATTTCCATCATAGAATTTTTTTATTTAGTTTTTTTTAATCAAATCCCTACCTTCCAAAAATGAGGGATAATTTAGGGATGACTCACTATCGATCACAAATAAGAATTAATAAAGAATATTAATATGATGATTATGTAGATTTTTCGACCAAAAAACAAATGTGACAAAATATAACTCTCACTTGGTTTAAGACATAATATAGATAGTTAAACAGACTAGTTTCGCCACATATGCTAGTGGCTTCTTCTGGGTTACGAAGAACAAAAATACAATAACGGGTAAACAACATTACATAACTAAAACTGAACATGTAGGAACCGTTACATAAAAGTAAAAAAAAAAAACAGAAACATGAAGCATTAAAGCTGACACGGGTCATTAATTGTTCAGTAGATATGCATGATAGTTGGCAGAAAAGTTAGTCTGAAGTGTAAGAAAGATCTAATAAGTGACTTCCAAATATCACATGGTATTATTCCCTGGTTTCTGTTGAGTGGGTGTTGCGAATGGATAACCATAGACCGATGTTGGGGACACTGAAGTTGTCTTCTATTTAAGGCATGGAGCTCTTGTCCCATTCAGTATTGCTGTGAGTGTGGGAAAAGTGAAACGATAGGTCTGAGCTGTCTTCTCTGTTGTTATTAACGTCTCCAATATGCTCGTGTTTATCTAATTTCCAAACGCTTACAAGTTTGCCCTATGTAAGCAAAGGCCACAAGAACATGCAATATTGTAAACTCTACGATGTTTGTTGAAAGGGTTGTCGTCCTTTTGCGAACGTGACAGAGCTCATACACTCACAGCGGGCTGGAAAGCCATTCTTATATCATGAGATTTTAGGAATTTGGCGATTTTGAGAGAAAGTACTAATATAAGGGGTGGAAACCGAGACTCTGTAGCAAATGTCAGGAATTTGTTGAAAACAGGAGTAGAGACTAGTATTCTTTGTACCATTTTCTTAGAAGTGGATATTCTAACTCAACAGTAGTTAGAGAAGAGTTGTGATTCTTCTTTTCGTGTTTCTTCATCTCCTGTAATAGAGATCGCCTTTTTTAAGCGTATGTATGATACCTAGTTTTTGCGATATATGGTGCAGTGAAGAGAAATGTAGGCAGCGCCCTGTATGAGCGGGCTTACAGTATACGCTAAGAGAGAGAGAGAGAGAGAGGGGGGGGGCTCGTTCTGCTTTTTACGATATTAAAACATCTAGGAAATGGTGTTTTAATTTTCAAGTTCTACAATGAATTTAATTTTATGATGGAGTGAGTTAATCGATGACAGAAAATCGTGTAATCAGCCATGCTATGTTTCAAGATTATAAATATGTCAATCTATGTATCTCCAATGGATTTGGATTTGTAGATAGCAGGAAATGTTTTTCAAAGTATTCTCATTGAATACTTCCCATTTATAGATTTTTCCATTCCATCGGAAACAATTTGAGTTGACACAATGTCTAAATATTTGGGAGATTTCAGGAGGGCACACATTATCATCTACAAGTGCTATACCTTAGTCTACAGGAACATTTGTGAACAAAGATACAATATGTAGACTAGCTAGAATGTCCATTAGTAATTATGTGATATTTGGAAGTCACTTATTAGATCTTTCCACACGTCAGATTTTAACTTCTTTGCCAACTATCATGCATACTACTGAACAATGACTGACCCGTGCCAGATTCCACGCTCCATGTGTTTCTGTTTTTTACTTTTGTGTAACGGTTCCTACATAGTCGGTTTTTAGTTATGTAATGGTTCATTAAGACGCGCGGTTAGCCGAGTGGTTACTCGCTCCGCAACCATATGCCTGGGAAAGGAGTGTCCTGCGTTCAATTCTTGTCGCTGACGTGAGGAGCTTAGGATCTTTCTCAGACATAGCCAAGTTAGCCGGTCTTGGGCGTGGACTGTAGGGTTTTTCTCCCCAGTTTATCTGGGGTTTTTCCTCCCGCAAGCAGGCAAATCGGCCCTGAGCACATGCTTCTACAGACATAGAATACCTCCAGGAATAAGGAGTAACCAACCTATTCCGTAGGATTTTGGTTCCAAATGCCTACACCGTAAATGGTGTAGGTCTACGGTCGAGTGTAAATCAGGATAATGGTTTATTGTATTTTTTGTTCTTCCTAACCCAGAAGAAGCCACTATCACATTTGCTGGCCTGGTTGGCCGAGTGGTTAGCGTATCCGCTTTCCAGCAAAAGGCTGTGGGTTCGAATCCCACCGTGGGCGCATGGATGTTTGTGATTTTCTGTGAAAATAGTAGTGGTTGGCGGTAGATGGTGTAGTTGCGGTTCATTGTAGTTGGTAGATTGAGTGGTGGAGAGTTGTAGAGTAGGTGCCCTCCATCGATGAGTCTTTGGACTCCCTGGACGTGTCATGAATAATAATATGTGGCGAAACGTTTAACTATCCATATTACCACGACCTATTGAACCCAGGATCAGTTATATTTTGTCACAAAGAATACAATAGCATTGAAATGAGGATCGACATATCCCATTTCATAAAGCTTAAAATTCTATCATATTTTCGAAACATTGGGCAAAACACCATGTTTTCTTTGTTTTTGTTGTAGCGGAGAGACTAAGGATGCATATCCACCTGAATATAAATATTTTAAATTCCTAACAATATCTTGTTTTATATTTTCAGCAAAATCTATATCGATTAAGAGTGATAATGGGTTGAACATTATTTAAAAGAAACATTATAAAAAAACCAATTCTCTTTTGTGCCTTGTTCTTCAGTTTGTGGCGCCATCTAATAGCGATAACGAGAATTATACGAAACATTTTCTGTTCGTATCGATTATGATTATTTAAGCTTCATGGCACACCACCCACTACAATGGTCAAGTAGCATGATTATTCTCGGGTTGTGGGAGTTTTGCAACAATAAAAAAGTTCCTATTTAATTAAAAGCTTTTATTTTTAAATGCCATTTATACAGTATTTAGAAGAGTATGCGTTATAGTTAACAGAAGATTAAGAATGATCAGAAATGATGGAAAATGTATTCGAAAAAATAAATGACATACAAAAACGAAACTGATACCATTAAAGGAAAAACTTAAAAACTGCTTGATATACTAAAGTGTTCGGTGAATTTATTATGTGTTTTGTTTTATTTATTTTTTATGAACGATGAATTACTTCTATGGGACTGAGACAAACAAACATAAGTTGATCTTTTCTTGCTCGGTGGTTTTCTTGCTGCTTATTCTTGCTCTTTCTTCTCATCACTGAAATTTTAGACAGATAGGTTTTTTTCCCCATGAATCTTCATGTATGAATTCATTTTGAGGCACCGACCACATCTGCAAAAAAGAAAAGCGCAGGTAGGCCTGCTAGCAGTGCAGAAATAGTTGACAGTGGTCGGCGGCTATTCCTGCGCAGTCATCGGAAATCAACGCGTTGAGCTAGCCGTGAACTGCATCTACCGCAGTCAACAATATGGAAGATCCCGAGATGTCTTTCCCCTAGTGGTATGTTGGTGCAGAAACGAGTGGGATTGCCGCTCCTGTATTAATTTTTGTACAGAAAGCAGTGTAATACATGCATACATAATACTTCGTTTTTATAATGGTTATAATTTGATTTTTATTAATAATATATGCATTACTTATATACATCGCTGAGAGGTGTAATTATACGACCTTAAACTCTGTCTTATTTTTTTACCGATGTTTATCTCGCTGAGCAACGAAGCTTATGGGCATAATGATATAGAACCTAAAGTCAGATTACTTATTTGTTTATAGTTCTGGATATAATTAATTTATTTTGTTGGTGTTAATGGCTTAGTAACTGACTATGTTTTTGTTTGAACATTAATAGTATGTATAGTATAGTGAGCCATTTCCTGCTGTTTAGCCGTTATAGCATGAATACGAACAAGTAGGAAAAAAGTGGCGATATAGACAGCTTATAAAGACACTCTCTCTCTCCACTTGCTGCGAAGCACTTCCATAACACAGTTGGTAGAGACCATTCTTCGATTGGAAAGACCTGGGGTCGATTCCATCGTAACAAAAGAAACATTTACAATAGCTTTTTCAGCTGAAGGAGAGTTAAGAAATCTCATGTCTTCGTTAGTAACGGAGGGTTTTTCATTCACCATGACACGCAAACAAACAAACATAATTTACAGAAATAATTAACCATTCCTCCTCCCTTTGCTTTTCTTGTCCTATTATTTCTTCCTACACTAGATTTATATTTTTCTCCTTCCAAAACGTGGGGTGGAATGGAATACCTAGCTAAAATCAGTTAAAATTATTGGTAGAAATTCATACTTCAGATGTCAGATAGAGGCTCCATTTCTACTTTTTTAGTCTGTTGCGTGGACCTCTAACAACGCCGACTTCTCAATCACCAAATTCTACCACAAGGAATTTCGTGATTGACACATCACGGCCCAATTCCTAATATGTCAGTCATAAAAAAATTGGTTATTTATTATGATGGGCACGTGATAATTCGATAGAAGTAGAGTTATTGCAGTGAAATTATTTGATTGCTGCATTTCAGGTGTCGCTGAGGATTGAGTCTACTTCACTAATTCCTTCCCTCTTCCTGATTCCGTAGTAAGGTTCAGTGAATTGGACTTTAATATAATAAATTAGACTCACTACTGTTAAAGATTTGTGATTTAAGAAACTCCTTCTGATGGAGATGTAATATCTGCACACGGGAAAGTTAAAGATTTGATGTAAATAAGGGATATTACTCACCACCCTGTGATGAGTAAGTTGAGGCTGCTGTTGAGTCACGATCGGTCGTGATTGAATTAATCATTGGATCAGAAACTAAAGCAGGCTTTGAGTGCATTAATAAGTAAATACGGCAGTTATGTTAGCTGAGTGTTTATCTTGTGTAGAAGGAAAGAAATAAAAAAAATGCAGCATCTTGAATGTTTCGTTCAAACGCAGACAAGCATTTTCAAGGAACGCAAGTTGTAGATAGGCTGGTTATCCAAATGTGGAGAATGAGGCAGAAATTTAGCTAGCGAATACCGTGAAATAGACGATTTCATCGAGCTAATTGAGTTGAGATTTAAGATTTAAAAGTCCACTTCTTTCTTTTTAACAACTTTTATAACTGTTATACCGGTTAAAAATTAATACATTAACAACAGAAAAGCGCAGGCGGAACATCTGAAGATTTTCGTAGCTCATCTTCAGATGTAGCACATCCGAAAAAAAAAAAAAAAAAAAGCAAAGCAAAAATCGTAGCCAAAGTAACTGCAATGTAGTGAACAAATTATTTCTCTTGAAATTCTACTTGATGTGTATATTGGAGTCAATATAATCTCGTATTTGGACGACTAAAATGCATAAGAAAAGAAGGGCAAATTCTTTGTCTTGTATGTTGTGGCTACAGCAAAACTGGTCTACGTGTTATATGTTGTGAATTTATCATCATTGCACCATTCCGACGGGAAAGTACACTGCTTTGTACGGATTTAGGTCAATTAAAACGGTAAGTGGTAGCATTGTTCATTAACGAAATAACTATCACTAGTTTTCTTTTATTTTAAGCAAATTACATCCAAGAAGGTTTTTTTTTAGGATAAAATTCGCATAAAATTCGCTAACTAGTAGAAAATCATTCAAGAAACGTAGTTGCTCTAGAGACTAAATATGGAGCATTTTCAAGACATTTCATGCTGTCAGGTAATAGGGTGGTACTGATGTCATCTCGGATGGCGCATGGAAATTAATCTGCATCTAAAGCCTTTCAATATCCACGCCATAGTGGGATTCGAACTTACAGCCTAGGGAGACAGAGAGTGGTGACGCTAACTGCTCATCAAAACAGTCGGAAATTAAGTTAGCGGTAATTGTTTCGAGTAATTATCATCCTTAAAAAAATGCTTCAGTTAAGGGCACAATTGCGTATGAGTATTGAAAAAATTGTCTACACTAAAAAAATAAAAAGAACAAATTCGAAAAAAAAATTTAACGGCATCAATAAATTAGATATTGTTGATGGAAGTAAATTGTCAGAAGACACGCTACACTGCCAAACATAATCGACCATATTCGGATCATTTTAACTTATTATCGCTGTAAAATTAAGTACTGCACACATTCCACATAGCATGATCCACAGCCATAGTGGTGCTGCTGATATAATCGCTGGGGGAAAAAATCGATACTTCATATAGCTCTTTTGATGAACTAGTCTACATCCATTAATAGTAATTCCACTTTTATAGTAATTCTAAAATGCGAAATGACTAAATCGAATGATCCATAATTTATGTTTTTGGATTCGATTCAGTTATTCTATCAGAAAGCTAATATAGATTGCTAATACGCATGCATTTGATCACGGTTATCTAAAGAATGACTTTGTTGCATTTACTAGCGGTGGTACCAGTGAGCTCCGGGAAAAAAATCTGTCATTTTTTATTGATTAATATAAATGGAACCTAACATTACAGTGCAACATCAGATGAATCGTAACTTGGAATTATCAGCGGAAGAAACATAATTTCCGAACTATTCCGGAGTAAACTATTTTTAATTATTTATGAATTCAATTTCTTCTGCATATAACTAGTCTTTTTAAAACTAGCAATAAATTCAAGAGTGTGCCCCGAGTCTTGCATACTTAAAAAGAAATCAAGTGCTATAGGATAAAGATAAGTTATGAGTAAATTTCTCACTGCATCAGCATTTTATTGGAAAAAAATAAGTCGCTTTGTCGTCATTTTCAGTCTGCAGCACTAGTAATCAATGAATGGTCAGCTGAGATCATTGAGGGCTTTAGGGAAGAGGTTATGGCTTCACTCAGCAAACTTTTCAAGTTGCTATGTTTTTTTTTTAAAGTAGATAGTATCTATATATATATAATATTCATCAAAGCTTGATTTGCTTCCTCAGTCTTAAGAAAAGGCTGGTTATATTCCACTAATTCGAGCCCTACCCAAGGGCCTATGAGTTGTGGAAATACTTTCTGAAAATGAAAGCTGTGCCGAACAAAGCGGCCTTTTGCAGCTGCCCAATTTTTAATCCATCTAACTCGAGTGCTTCTAGATGTTTTTCAATGTTTTAGGGATGGCGCCTAAAGCACCTATCATTATGGGAGGAACAACTTTCGTTTTCTTTTGCCAGATTCGTGCAACTTCGATTTGCAAATCGCGATATTTTTTAATTTTTTAATTTTCTTTATTGTCAATCCGACTATGTCCTGGTACTGATATTTCGATAAACTTAACCCATTGTTTTCACTTTTTTCAACCACTGTGATATCGGGTGTGTTACATTCCAAGCTTTTGTCAATCTGGATTTTGAAATCCCAGAGTATTTTAGCTTTTTCATTCTCAACCACTTTCTGGTGAACTTTATGCTTCCAATAGTCTTCAGATACTTCAAACCCATACTTTTTACATAAATGCCAGTGGATTATCTTAGCTACGTTATCATGCCTTTTACGGTACTCAATTTGTGCGATTTTGCTGCTTTCACTTATAATGTGGTCTACCGTTTCTTCCTTTTCTTTGCGCAATCTACATTTACTGTCTTCTTGAATTTTTTTGTATTTTTGCCTTCATAACGTTGGTTTTAATGGCCTGTTCTTGTGCTGCAAAAATTACCGATTCTGTTTCTTTCTTTAGTGCTCCATTTCTCAACCATTGCCAGGTCAAGTTGCTGTCAGCGCTGTCCTCTATGCTGTGAAGGTATTTTCCATGCAATGCCTTATTTTTCCATCTTTCAGTTCTCACTTTTACTTGGTTTTGTATTCCAATTTTGTCTCCATGGGTTTAAATAAACCCTCTTTCCTTACCTCAGTTAGAAAATTTTCCGTTGTTTGCTGCAGATAATCATTTAAATTTCGTTTTTCTTCTTCAATAACTTGCTTCACTTGTAATAATCCTCTACCTCATTTTTTTCGTGATAGATATAGCCTATCAATGTCACTGCGAGGATTGAGGGCATGGTGCATTGTCATTAATTTTCGAGTTTTTCGATCTAAATCTTCCATCTCTAGCTGGGTCCATTCAACAATGCCTTCTGAACATCTCAGAACAGGTGTGGCGCGGGTATTAATTGCTTTTATCAAATTTCCAGCATTAAGCATTGACTTAAGGAGTTTTCTTAATCGTCTTATGTATTCTGCTCTAGTTATTTCTTTGATCTTATTGTGCAGAATTTGTGATACTTCTAAAATTCCCAAATATTTGTAGCTGTCTTCGAATTTTATTGCCTTGATTATTTCACCATTGAGCAGCTCGATTTCGTTCATATCTTCAAACTTTCCTCTTGTTATTCCAGCACATTTGTCTAAGCTAAAATCCATTGATATATCTTGATTGAATATGTGCACAGTGTTTAGCAGCGATCCGAGTTCATTCTCTGATTTTGCATACAACTTCAGATCGTCCATGTATAAAAGGTGAGATATCTTTGCACTCTTTTGCGCAGTTTGATAACCATGAGCAGTTTTATTTAAAATTCTAGTTGAGGGGATAATGAGTCTCCTTGAAAGATGCCCCTTTTTATGTTTTCTTCTCCACTTTTTTATATCTTTTACATCTCCAATTGATATCTTTGCACTCTTTTGCGCAGTTTGATAACCATGAGCAGTTTTATTTAAAATTCTAGTTAAGGGGATCAATGACAATATAAACAATAGAGAAGATAATGAATCTCCTTGAAAGATGCCCCTTTTTATGTTTAACTCTCCAATTTCTTCTCTATTTATAACCAACGTTGTTTTCCAGTTTTTCATGCTGGATTGCAAAAATTTTTGCACGTTTTCGCTAATACCGAATAGTTCTGTGCATTTTAAAATCCAGCTATGAGGCACCGAATCAAACGCTTTTTTATAATCAATCCAAGCCATATGAAGGTTGGTTTTTCTACGTTTGCAATTTTTAAGAATCATTTTATCAATCAGCAATTCGTCTTTTGTGCCTCTTGAATTTTTGCTGTTACCTCTTTGTTCAATTGGGAAAAGAGAATTTGCTTTAAGATAACTGTATATTTTATCAGCTAGTATGCCTGTGAGTAGCTTAAAAGTTGTTGGCAGGTAGGTTATTGGTCGGAAGTTTTCTGGGTTTGGACCTTTTTCTTTATCCTTTATGATCAAAAACGTTTTCCCTGCTGTGAGCCACTCTTCTTTTGTTTTTTCCTTCTAAAACATCATAAAATTGGTTAGCAAGTCTTTCATGTAAGCCTGTTAGATATTTCCGCCAGTAGCCATGTTATTCATCCTTCCCGGGTGTTGACCAATTTTTTTATTTTTTTTAGCTTGCTTTTGAACCATTTCAGTTGTTATTTTCAGTTGGTCCATTTTTCGTTCTTGAGATTCGTTCGTAATTTGTTCAATCCATTTTGCCTTGTTATTGTGCCTCTTAGGGTTGTCCCATAGATTTTTTCCAAAACTTTAGTGTATTTTCTTTGTCTCTGGTATTTATATTTATATTTTCTTTGTCTCTGGTATTTATATTTATATTTTCTTTAAGGTTATCATTCCTGCAGCAATCAATTTTCTTGTAAAACTGGTGCTGATTTGCGCGAAACATCGAATTTTTCTTGTACTGTTCAATGCGTGCACTGTATCTTCTTATTTTAGCTGCAACTGCAACTGTTTTTTGCTTCATTTCCTCTAATACTTCATCAATAGGTCGTGTTCCAGTATTATATCTCTTTATGAGGTTATTTCAGATTTTTGTGTTTTTCATCTTCTTTTCTTTAAGATTTTTCAAATTGCTCACGTCTGCTCTGACTTTAAGAATTTTATTCTCCAGTCGGTGCTTCCATTTTGGTTCCTGAGCCTTACTGCTTTTGGGTTCACTAATCTTATATCCTAATTCAGATGTTACGACGTAGGCTATTGAGTACATAAGTTGATTCGTTTGCCCAATAGTTCCAGTAGGAATATCCCTTGCAGCTTTATTGGCCTCTTGTATGAGTTCCTTCAGTTTTTGTTCAGGTACTTGTCTCAATATTGGAAGCCTAACTCGTTCCTGGTTGCTGTTCATTTGCTCGATAATTTTTCTTGCGAGTTCGTGTTCCTTATCTGATAGCTTCCTTTCAACTATTTGTATATTTTCAAAATTTTCAGCATTCTGCACGTTGGAATCTGGTTCTACTCCATTCATATTCTTGGTCACTTCAGGGTCAGTACAGTCTCCTTTTACAGCTTGAGGTTTCAGTGCTTCCAGCTCAAGTTCACTAAATACCTTGCGTTTGAAAATGAAGCTGCGTTGCTGCATCAGCCTTTCGAATGAAATTTCAGAATTTGGGTGTCGTTCAAGCCAAAGTTGGAACATTCGTTTCTGAAATCCCCTGGGTTTGAACTGTAGAAGCACTGCATGACTTGTCTATTTTCAACCATGCTCCACTTTTTCCTAGTAAATACTTTCGAGTTCTGTGGATCTTGCTCCTGTAGCCCATTTGTCACTGGCTGTCCAGGAAGCCTAACATCCAGTGCGGTCCTTGTTAACCCGCGAGACGACCGATGCGGTATAGAGTTCTGATTTGTCTTCACCATTTTTAACTGGGGGTTGGCGGGTGCATGAGATAAAAAAATAAGTAAATAGGACAGAATCGCCCCTAGCCCTCGAATACTCTAATATCATTGGGGGGAAGGAGCAAGGTGAAAAGAAATATATATATATTATATGTATATATATAACCAAGCTTATGAAATTACTTGGTAACCCTAATATATAGTATCCCCAAGTTAAAAAATTAATTACATCTATATCTCCTCCAGAGATTCTTATTAAAAATAAAAATAAAAACACCTTGTAGCAACTTGTATAGGTAAAGTTGATAACGCTCTGTATTACTAAAACCTTGGTATTTAGGTCTAGCTACTCACTGAGGAGACCTCAAAAAAGGTTGAAACCGGTCTGGGTAGTGACACCACCCATAATGTATTGCAGTATACATCTTCTAGTGAGATGTGCTTTACATTATGGGAAATACTAAGAATAGCGATCAGAGCTTTACCCACCTTTACAATGAGTTGCCCTGATGTTGTACCATCTTTATACTTGAACTATGTTTCAGGCGCAAACTTAACTGTTTGCTTTTAAAGTTAAAAAATGAATTTCATATATATACATATATATATGTATATATATATATATATATATATATATATATATATATATATATATATATATATATATATATATATATATATATATATATAGATAGATAGATAGATAGATAGATAGATACAGCTCATATATATAGATGTATAGTTTGCAATCCCACGGTGCTAAGTTGCTGTTTTACAAAAACGCCCTTTTCCTCACTACCAGCCAAAAATGGCAGGCGTTATGAACATTTTGAAGATCAGTCATGTATTTAAATTTTCGAATTTAATTCATTTAATTCGAAGTTTATTTTATATTTGATCCATTCAGATGTTATTTGACATTAAAATTATATCAAACTCTATATTAAAAGTAATGTAGTTAAAATGAGTTGAATTTACTTGTATGATATAAAGTAACTTTAAATTTATGACGGAAGTTAAAGAATACGTTTTGAGAACTATTGAGTACATTAATGGGATTTTTTTTTGTTACATCTTATTTATTAGTATTTATTTCAAATTTTATTATATCATCATTAAAATGCATATTGTAGATAGGCCTTATTATATAATTGAAAATTCACTTTTTATGAAAAAATATCTTTATCCTTCTTGTCATTTACACACTTCAATGTGTGGAAACATATAAAATGCATCCTAACTGCTTGTCTCTGTCTCTATAAACTGTAACTGTTGCTGGAACATTTTGCTAAAGAGCTACGCTAAAAAATATGCCAAGAAACTACACTAAGATGCACTAAGCATTTGGGCTATGACACGATAGTGCAGATGAAATGAACTGTCGAAAATTTGTGTCGGAGATTAGCGAATGGTAAGAGCAAACACGTTGAGACGGGCAGCAGCAAACAATTAAAAAGCAAAATACTTTCCCCACTCATCTACTTGTAGAATTGATAAGCTACTTATCCCAGCTAAGAAAAGCAAATAAAATAAAATACACAACAAATTCATTGAACTATCCTATTCCGAAACCTCTTTTAAGCTTTGATACGCTAGCGACTTTCATTTCTCTCTGCCGTTTATTTTTGAAGCCACTTTAATCATTCCCTATTCACACCATATATCTGACTCTTGCATATTATTCGAAATATGTTCGTTGAACAATGTGTTTGAAGGTTGGTATATTATTATACATTTACAGTGACTTATAATAATGTATTATAAATCTATATTAAAATAAATAAATATACATTTATTATAGTGTATAAATCCTAAGATAAATTAACAAAAGAGGGGGTCCAACTACACATTTTGAAATCAAACTCCCTCACAAATGATGGCCTTATTGAAACCATGCTACATAGAAGGGAAAAACTTGGATTAATTTTCATTTCAGGAAAAAATACATTTCACGGAGTTAATTATGGTAATGTTATTAAATGCACTATGCAGTCAAGTTAAAAGTAAAACCTTAAAAATTCACTGTGATCAATAATGAAAGCTGTCATTTTTAATTTTCTGCTCCACCCTTTGTGTCAGACTGGCGAACCGTATTTGTTTCATTCATAGAAAGAGAGGGTTTTTCAGTTTCCATTAGTTAAAATTAGGATGGTTTGCCGAAATGCTTAGGTAACTATGATGAAATTAATTCTCTGAATAGATGTAAAGTTTGCAATCCCACGGTGCTAAGTTGGTGTTTTACATAAACGCCCTTTTGCTCACTACCAGTCTGCGTGGGAAAGTATGTCATAATTGCGGCTACACAATTTCCGTAAATGAATCTGTTCGAGTCTTATTTCTTAGAAAATCGTCTGTCCTTCTTTTAATATGGAATTTACGTAAACGTTAACTTTTCCAATACATACATACTTCAAAGCTGTTGTTTTATTAATGCTTGTCGAAAGTTCAAACTAATCGTTCTAGATGAAACTCATTCATGAGAGAGTTGGTTTATTCATCGTTAAGAACAGTTCACGGATTTGCCACGAACTATGAATCATATCACATTTCTATTTTTTTTCCTCTTCGTAAAATGCTACAAGATTTGTTGTGATGAGTTGTTGCTTAATTTATGAGTATAGTAGAAGAAGAATGAACGAGTGAGCCACTAAATGAAAAAAAAAATATTTAAAATATATTCTCGGGCCCGTCGTAATCTAGTCGGAATCGACGACATCCTTATGTTCAGTAACGCGCGCGCACGCACACACACACACACACGTATGTGAGCGTTATGATGCTCTCAAGTCAGTGCAGCTGGGTCCAGGTGAAAGGAACTGGGGATCTGACGGAGTATGGAAGAGGCGTTGTGATAGGATGCCGTGTTGCAGGCCTATCTATTCGGCAAATTGTTGACAAATTAGGTCATACCAGATCAACAATCAGTGATACCATGCTGATATGGAAGCGCAAGGGGGGGGGTGTCAACTGCAAGTGCTACCAGTAGTAGAAAACCCACCACTCACCGAACGTGACCGTAGTGTACCACCAAGGATAATATGTATAAACCGCCATTTGTCGGCTGACACATTGAATGCAAAGTTCGTGGCATCGACTGGAACACGAATCTCCACAAAAAACATTTAGAACTGAGGCTCATAAGGGTTTCCATGGTAGGATCGCAATATGCAAGCCCCACATTACCCGAACCAAAATTCAGCATCGTCTTCAGTGGTGCAAAGAGCGTATACATTGGAATATGGAAGCTTGAAAAGCTGTTATGGAGTGACGAATCACGCTTATCGAGTAGATGGATGGGTGTGGCGGATGCCCTGTGAACGTCTCTTACCAGAGTGTGTAACCCCAACTATGAAATTCGGAAGTGGCGGTGTGATGGTATGGTCCCTTTTTTTACTGTTTGGCTTCGGACCTCTGTTGTGTGTGGTGCCACAAACATTGAATTCCGAGAGATATCTGAACATTGTGGGCAATGCATTTCTTCCTACTTTATGATGTTTCTACGGAACTGACTATTGTCTCTTTCACCAGGTCAATACACTGTGTTACAAAGCTGCTGCTGCTGTATATGCGTGGTTTGTGGACATGAATATCACCACATTTGACTGACCTCCACAGAGCCGTGATCTCAACCTATTGGACATCTGTGGGATGAACTGGAGCGTTGGGTAAGGTGGGTTATCCGTCCCACAACAGTCCAGAATCTCATTACATGCCTACAGGCAGAATAATCCAAAATTCCCATTGATCGCTATCGTACACTTGTTGAAAGCATGTGTCGTAGGTTTGCTGCAGTCATCGCAGCGAAAGGAGGTCCTACATCTTATTAAGGGACGCCATGACTGTTTGTTCTTCACGCTATTGTGTCTGTTGACTTCTCAAGCAGTGTATATATGAACGTGAGTTAACTCTCATAAGGCAGCAGTATGGATTTTTCCCTCCCAGAAAAAACTCTTTTTTTTTTTTTCATCCCAGAAAACAGGCATCCTGGCCAGAAAAACATATCAAATTTATAAGAATAATACAGTAGCTAATGGCTTTAGTTGCTTCGGCCCTAATTCCAAACATATAACAATGCAACATTTTTAGGACAACTATAAGTTGTCCTAAAACAATTGGCTTGTTCTATAATTTGGTTCTCTACATTGATTTTTATTCTTTGATCTTTGATTTTTAAATTGTAATTTAAAATTTTGAAATTTTAAAATACAATTTTTGATTTTTAAACTTTGATCATAGACGAACTATATACTGGTTGTCTTACGTGGTATCGAACGAAAGTAGAGCACCAAAAGAATGGACAAAATGAATTCTAATAGCCATTCACAGAAAAAAAAGGAACAAAAATCTACTGCAAAATTACACACAACAGTTTGCTCTAACCAGTCATGTGGGGGAAAACACTTATGATGATATTAACGGGAAGAATAAGAAACTAATGGAAGAAAATCTGGAAGATATCAAGCAGGATTTATAAGAAACAGAAGTAAAACAGAAGTATTGTGCACTGAATATTAATGTTAAGGTTAATTGTAGAGAAAACTCTACGTAAAAATAAAAATGTTCATACCTGTTTTGTCGACGTTCAGAAAGTATTCGACAGTATAGATCAGAAAGTGCAATGAAGTGTACTGTACTTACTATACTCATATCTTATGGAGCTGGCAGAAGAAACCTGATATGTCTGTTACAGAACATCAATGACAATGCATAGTCTGCTGTGAGAAACTGTGGAGAAGTGGGAAGATGGTTCCAGACAACAAGAGGCACGAGATGAGAAGAACCCAATATCTCTTATTGTCTTTATCATACTTTTGAAAAGAACAGCGAATAAAGGGTATCTCGGATAACATAAACGAAATTAAACCTATCCGCAATGGACAAAATAGAGAAAAGTAAATCAATGAGCCTTCCCATAAAGTAGAGACTGCTGGAAAAATGCATATTCACAATGGAAACATGCATGTTTACAAGTTCTTTCTAGGTTGTGGGTCATGGGAAATGGTCAAAGAAGAATCTGTGAGACGAATATTGGCATTTGATAGAACATTTTATAGAAAGATTCTACGAATTAGATGGGTGCAAAGGGTAACAAATGAAGAATTGTATATTAAAATAAAATGCAAAGAGAATCTAATACAGAAAATGATTCGAAAGAATCTAACGTTTTTTTGGACATATCTACAGAACGAATAATAGTAAATAGATCAGAACATTGATGCTTAGCACAATAGACTCTATAAACAGAAGAGGAAGGTCAAAGTGAGAGTGATAGATGATGTGAAGAAGTGGTGTGGAAAGAGTTTACCGGATTCGAATTATCTGGCAAATGGACACAAAGAAATGGCAAAGAATGGTGAAAGAAGCATCGGACACTAACGGCCATTGGACCAATGGACAATGTGATGACCCTGAGTTTTAAATTTGGGATATATTTTTCACTGCTTATCATCATTACTTTAGTTGTTGTTGTTTTAAATTTAATGCATATTTTTATTCAGTGTATTCAGCTGATATATTATTGCCACAGCCTTTGGAGTATTACTATGCATTATCACATTAGTACTCAACTGTGCTGGTTCCAATGAAGAGTCACAGTGGAGGAAAACGAATTATCCATGATGCCAACATAACACTCGACATTTCTTTTTCGAGCGCACTCTGTTAAGAGATCCTATTCGAAGCTCAAGAAAACCATTCAGTATTATATAATCACTGCATTCCACATTGCAGATGAGATGATACTGGTGAAGACTATATCTCACGTCTCTTTTCCTGCCATCTTTTATATTCACAATCTCTGTCTGATTTGACGGATGCTTACTGTGATTCGTCACTCCCTTCCTCAGATTTCCACTGAATTATTGCCCAATAGCAGTAAGTTATGCATTGCACAAATCAAATCCGACTATATTTTGGGGTAATGTGTGTCTTGCATTCAGCAACTCCTCCCTGGAAACCGGTATTGTGGTGTAATGCACAATGTTTTTGGTACAAACCTTTAGTTCTGACTTCTGCTTATTGTATAACCGGTTGACGCACGACAGGAAGTAGTGTGTGGAACTCTAATCCGCTCTCATTTTTAGTGTTTTGCACTACTGTAGATAGTCAACAAACGGAAACTTTTGTATAATGTTTGCCACAATGTATGCCTCGAATATTTCAAACGGGTGAGCAATAGTATATCATGGTTATCAAAACCGCATTCTATGGTCTCTAAATAAATTTAGAAATATAGCATATTCAGGTTGATAAATTCTTCGTTGATGAGGAAATTTCTTCTATTTTGATCTTAGCTACTACAATAATATTAATTCTAAGCAACCCAACTTTCTTACTAATAAGATATTTTGTAAGAAATGCTGTCCGTGGTTAAAACAGTTTCTCTCTGTTTTGCAGTAGTGACAACCTTGCAGTAAACTAATAATTAACCATTAATTTTCTGAATGTAAAAGCACTTCTAACCAGATTTTCTCCCTCTTTAATCACACTGCTGTTTGTCCATTAACTTGATATAAAATGCAGCCAGTCGACAAGGAATTTTCTAACTCTAAAAACAATAGTTAATGGGAAATGTCTAAGCCGATGGGCTTGCGACTTTGAAATTATCGAATCTATTTATTTCTGTTGGGCATCCTACAGACTTTAACGTACAAAACTGATTGTAGACAAAACAAAAGACAAAAAAAATCAATAGCAGCTCACTTTGTTAGATAATTGGATTGCGTGTTCTCGTGCATGTCCATTGCGTGCAATTTGATTCCTTTTCACTATCTTTCAGATTTCATATTAGCAGATATCCTGACCTACGAAAGTCCTTATAATGCTAACCGATATTTCTCCAATATTTCTTCTTATAAAAAACGTATTTTGGAATTGTACAATGCGGGTATATTATGCTACATTTTTTAATGCCAGCTTCTCATTGTTATTTTACTTCCTGTTTTTTAATTACGTTTTACTACACGATTCTTCAGTAGCATATTGATTTTCAGGTTAGTGATTTACCTTCATTGTATCACTGTATTTACATGTGTTACATATGTAGATATTACGGGGTGGGGGTGATTGAGAGAGAGACTGAATCGAAGCAATGTTCGAAGCTGAAACTATCAGGAAATTACATTACAAACTGTCTCTGCTCCATTCAGGAGTGTTACCGAGTTGGGTGTTAAATCGATCTTCCATTCGCTATATCGATGCAATAGCTAGTATGTGTGACAACGTACTGCGCTGCTCCATGACACGGTTATTGATGTACATCTCTTCATTCATGGTGACCTCTGTTTTCAACACTGCAGCAGTTACCAAGTTACTCACTGCCACTGTCTAGCAGTGGCAGTTGCAAGATAACCTCCATCAATATGCAACTCGAAAATTGCTTTTATTATATTATTAAAATTTTACATCTGGGAGAGTCCACATTATCTGCAATAATAATGCAGTATATTCCGCATTGTAGAGAAACGCGTGATAATATTTATGGGAACTCATTTTACTGGGCACACAGCTAGCCAGGGTGGATAAAAGGTCGCTTTGTCACATCTTCATAGGCCATTAAATGAGCGAACTTAAAAGAAGTGCTTTCGCTATCGAAGACCGTAAGAAACGTGTAGAAAAAATAGGCTTAGCAGTGCATTCATTTTCTCTGCCTAACCAATGAAGAATGATAGGTATTGTTCATATTCGCAGAAAGTTGATATTTGAAGTGTGTAGCAGGAGAAGTTCTCTAGAAAGAAACCTCATATGCCTTCAATTATATTCTCAGTTTACTCTATTAAAATGTCATTTTGGAATAGATCAACTGATTTCTCTCATGAAAGCCTTCACTTACTGTACTGTATGAAATGAAACAGAAGAGCTTTTAGATTGATGATTGAGCAAACAAACAGCATGAAGAGAGAGAGAAGGAGAGAGAGAGAGAGATACTGATATATATATATATATATATATATATATATATATATATATATATATATATATATATATATATATATATATATATACACGTTAAGTTGGATGTTCTTTATCTTCGAGAGAAAATCAGCCGCGTTTTTGATATATGAAAAGGATTCTCCTGTGAGATGTTTTAAGGAGGAAGCGAGATATTTCGAGAGATTGTAAGTAGGGGAGTCAGTGCCTTCAACTATTGGTCTAAGAGGAGTGTTTTCTTTGTGGATCTTCGGAAGGCCATATAAATGGGGAATAAGGGGCCGATTTTGTCTCGAAGATAAAGAACATCCAACTTAACGAAGCAGACAGAATGGTAAGCTTCGACATAGTAGTCTCACTATTCACCAACGTTCCAACCCAGGAAGTCCTTAGTCTTTTAAAAAACAAGTTATCTGAAAAGATTTTCGCCTTGTGCATTGTGTGGATTCAGGCTACTTCTTATTTGAAGACAAGATCTACAAACAGAACAGCGGTTTGGCAATGGGTAGCCCGTTGTCTCCGTTGCTAGCCAAGAACTTCATCACAGCTGACTGTGATGAAGTTCTGTGTTTTTCCACCGCTGTAGAGCATCTTTGTAAAAATGAGGTAGTGTAGTGTAGGAGGAGATGGTGCAGAACTGGCCATTCGGGGGATTGTGGAAAGTGTATGTCCTTTGGTGGATGAATTCGTGATGTAATCGAAGGTGGTTACTTAAGTTTGATTGGACTGAAGTGTCTTTAGGAGGAAGATTATCCTGAAGGATCTAATCTTGTTTTCAAGGGAAATCAGGCCTTGACCTCCCTTACTGAGTGGCTTGCAGAGTTCAGGGTATGTTGTCCGGTTAGTATTTACCAGAGGAAACGTTTGAGTGCCTTTTGAATGTGGTGGAGAAATTCTTCAGGGGTGTGAGTACTTTGAGTGTATGCCATAGCAGACTCGCAGCCATCTGGTTAACTCTTCCTCTATTAGTACTCTTTAGTACTCTTCCTCTAGTTAAGACATGGAACGAATGCTATTCCATTTACCTAGCACCTGTTTAAATCGGTTTTGCAGCTATATGTGTGAAGCCTGAAGACACATATATATATATATATATATATATATATATATACACACACACTAGGGGGCTCCGTCCTCCTTCCGCCTACGCCCCCCCCCCCGAGTTGCGGACTGGTAGGCCAGTTCTCCTTAAATTCTGATGACTCGAATTTTGAAGACTAGACACTCAGGCTAGCTCCTGAGTTTCAAAACGTTTCAAATAACTTGCCAGAAAACGTGACACAAAAAGTTACAAAAAAACTTATCATTTTATATTATAGAGTATATATATATATATATATATATATATATATATATATATATATATATATATATATATATATATATATATATATATATATATATATATATATATATATATATATATATTCCAGCTAGAATAATTCTGTAACTCGACTGAAACAGACGTTAGATCGCTATATGGAGATGTTTCTAGGCTACATCTTTTTCTAAGGCTGTTTTAAGCTACATCTGTTTCGAAGGCACAGTTGAAGTTCTGGAGGTCATCCTAATTTGCGACATTATTATCAAGGAAACGAGGTTAAGAGTGACTGAAGGAAAGACATTATGCGGGATGGAAACTTGCACAGTGCTATGGAGTGAGTGGCGACAATCCAAGAAGAATAAGAACTAATTAATTAAAGATCAACGAGGGGAGTCGAAATACAGGGTGTTCGGGATAAATTTGACAGTTTCGTAAGGAAAAAGAAAATCTTCTTTGTATCTATTAAATTTAATGAATTGACAAAAAAACATTACAGGCAGAGTTAATTACAATACTATCAACAAGATTTACTCAAAATAACCACCATTAGCATCGATCACAGCTTCAATTCTGCTTCGGAACCTCGAACAAGCTGATGCTACAGTCTCCCTGGGAAGGGCCGCAAAAACTGTTTTAATTTTATCCATTAACTGGGCTTTTGTATTACTGGAAGTGCGATTGGTGTCTTTTTCAACTGCGCCCCATACAAAATAATCCATGGGGTTAAGGTCTGGGGAGTTTGGAGGCCAAACATTTGGACTGGTGAAGTCGTAGAAATTTTCAGACAACCATTTTTGACTTTTCCCAGAGGTGTGGCAAGGGGCCGAATCCTGCTGCCATACATACGGCCTACCATTGGCTACCCTTGTTATCCAGGGCTTGACTACAGTTAGCAACTCCACGAACAAAGCCCGAATTCCAATGCCAGGGTTCTTCAACACCTGTTCCTGCAGATTTGCGAGGAATTCTGCTGTACGAACGCAATCAGATCGTCTGCTAGGGATCTTTCTTCTTGCTACATCCTCGTAGTCACCATTGCAAGTCTCTAGTTCATACCTGATTGTTTTTACTGTATTCAGGGAGCATTGGGCAGCAGTCGTAATATCCTTATTTTGATGGCGGGCACGAATCATCATGATACAAGTTATTCTCTTCCATGATTCAGGTGGGTTCCAGCTATCCATCCTTTCTGACATCTTGTATATGAATGAAGAAGGGTCCAAACTTTTAAATGAAGAGAAGTGTGTGTTAATACATGTAACTTACGGAAAAATATAATTAATTATAAATATGTCAAATTTATCCCGAACACCCTATATATATATATATATATAGAGAGAGAGAGAGAGAGAGAGAGAGAGAGAGAATTTCGCTTTGACGAAAGGGTATGAAAACGAAAGTGCCCACTTTCCATCACTATAGGAAAAGGACGTTATTATATAAGCTATCGATCAACGAGAAATCCCTATTGATTTTCAGGATTTCGGATGACACTTTGATCACTCAGTGGTGTAAGTAAGAACTCAACGAGCACTTTGATAGGTTTGATGAATTACTCTTCATTATTGGATGGAACTGAGCCTGTACTTTATGATGAAACTATGCAACGATTCGTAAGAAGTTCTCTTGACGAAATCTAGCTAAGAGAGAGTTTGAATGGCATGCGACGCCGAAAACCGTCCCCACCCTCTGCATTAGAGAAAATATTATTACCGACAACAGGCTTGATTGATTTATTTTGAGCAATTTCAATAGGCGCTGCTACCTGACGTGCTTGAATATTCATTCAGGCTATCATCATGAGTTACTTTTTCTCTGATTATATTGTAATATCGAGTATTATGGAAAAACAGCCCTATTTTGGGAAATAAATCAACCCACACCAATACTGTAAATACTGTAAACCTCGGAATAAATAAGATCACTTTTTATCAGCACAATGTTTTCATGGAAGAAAGAATCCTATCTTATTCCCTCAGCCATACGGTTGGTGGGGGTAGCTATATGCTACCATACTAGGGAGATGACCATGAAGCAAGGTGGTTTCCCTTTGCCTTCCTTGCCGTAGTATATTTTATGACTCTAGCCGTGTGTAGGACCGGTTTGCCTATTTTGAGGAATGAAAAACCCGATTTATTGGGAAAAGAAACCCTCCACCTCTGTCTGAGATCGGTTAACTCACCGTTAGTCGAAAGAGACCAGATAAAGGTTCCTCACGTCACTGACGGAAATCAAACCCACGTCTTGTCTTTCCGACCAAAGGGCTTCGTGTATACTGACTGAGCTACTGACTAAGGTGGTTTCCCTTTGCCTTCCTTGCCGTAGTATATTTTATGACTCTAGCCGTGTGTAGGACCGGTTTGCCTATTTTGAGGAATGAAAAACCCGATTTATTGGGAAAAGAAACCCTCCACCTCTGTCTGAGATCGGTTAACTCACCGTTAGTCGAAAGAGACCAGATAAAGGTTCCTCACGTCACTGACGGAAATCAAACCCACGTCTTGTCTTTCCGACCAAAGGGCTTCGTGTATACTGACTGAGCTACGAGGCTCATGAAGAAAGAATAGAACAGAATAAAAAAGTTAGTTGGAAAAGAAGTAAAAAATAGAGAGAGAGAGAGAGAGAATCGGTAAAAGTAGTGTTCACTGTATGCTTCCTCACGTGGTATGAAAAATATGACATTATTCATATTATTTTAAAATCCTCACGTTAAAATAACCCAACAACATACCCAAAAATAATTAATCACCCAAAAAACGTGCTTGCTCCTCCGGTTATTTTATTGTGAGGATTTTGCGCGCGCGCACACACACACACACACACACCCCTACTAATAATTGTCCGGACACCCATGCTATTTGAAGTTATGGAACATCCCAGGTTTGTTAATAACATAAAAGCCGGTACAGATGGTAGGCAGCAGTATTTCATTGTAGCAGTTGAATACACCTGATATGGCAACGCGACGCGACTTTGAGAAAGGTGTCATATTGATGACATGTCCGGATATGCTATTACCGATTTCGCGATGTGTTCAACAAATGGAGACGCTCTGGCATCACCAGGAAAACACACAGAGCAGCCTCCGAAAATGACTGACAGGGACAGAAATATGTTAAAACGGGTGGCACGCAAACACCGGCTGTAATCGGCACATACCATCGTGATGAGTTCCAGAGCGTCAGTATCACCATGGTGAGCGCTAATACTGTACGAAAAGAACTCAATTTACTGGGTTTTCACGGAAGAGCAGCGGCACACAAGCCGAACATCACAACAACAAAAAACAAGGCAGTTCGTCTGACCTGGTGCAAAAAAGCCTGTGAACTGGTCATTTTTCACTTGACCAGTGAAAAATGGTACTCTGGAGCGATGAATCAAGGTTCACCTGTTTCCAGTCTGATGGCAGGGCGTGGGTGAGGAGACAGCCCGGTGAACGCTTGTTACCACGGTGTACCCACAGTAAAATTTGGTGGTGGAGGAGTAAGGGTGTGGGGTGCATTCAGCTGCTTTAGAGTGGGACCAATGGTCGTTGTCCATGATTCTGTGAAGGCAACTCAGTACCTTGATAATCTGGATAATCAATTGCTGCCTATACTGTGGATTTTTTATGGAACAAACCCAGTTAATTTTATTAACTGGGTTTGAATCGAATATAATAATGAAAAAATTCATGAAGTTAATAGTTTATTTTTTTTTCCTTTTTCTTTTTTGGTCCATAGTGAAGTTTCATCTGGAGTAAAAATTTGTAGAAAGTGAAAAACTTGTTTATAGTAGTTTCAATAGTTGTGTGATATGCCATTCTCATGGTGGCCACAATATACTGTACAATGGGGTAAATAGGATATCGTCCAAGTAGCTAGTCGTAGGTTGGAAGCCAGGCCAGATGTGACTTCTTCCATATCACTTAATTTGTCCTTTTAATACAAGGTCACGGAACTTTGAAAAACATTGAAGTGTGACGGGACGTTTTGCTTGGAAAATCCTGAATGCAAATCGCATATAAAACATGAGGAACAAACTTTCATTAGTGTCTTAAGAGCTTTTTCGAATGAAAGTGAGGTAACCAGTATTTTAGGAGGTGAGCATAGGTTGCCTTCATGGCAGTAGTTGCTCTGGATGCAATTGCAATCAGTGCCTCAGCTAGTTATAAAACATTTGGATTCTTTAATTTGAAAGCGCAACACTAATTTCCAAATTTAATATGGGAATAAGTTACGATTGAATTCGAATACTTTTTTTTATTCAACAGTGCTCAATAGCTAGCTTGTTTTATTCAATTACGCATTTTATGGCAGCTATAGATGCTGCTGATCAGTGTTGATTTCATCGTGTTCAGTATTTTTACAAATTACGTTTCGTGAATATCACTTTTGGAAACAGTAGTTGTTTTATTTTCATTTAGAGATATCCAATTTGTATTATATGTGTGTTATGTGTTATAGAAATGCAAAATCTAAAATGAGATGCTGGACTGATTTCTGTATTTATCTGTCATATGTAAAACTAATGGCTCTCGAAAAACTATAAAATGTTCCCAACAGAGATACTAATTTATTTCTGTCACTTTCTCTTTGATATTATAACGAAACTTTTTTGTTTAAGTACATCTTCATGTAGTATTTCTTCCCCTGATAACATGTACAGGTGCGTGGAATTGCCGTCTTCTTTTGTACTTTGAATGAATAAGCCACCTCTTGTCAAACTGGATGCGTTTGACATCGGCATTTACATCTGGATCTTTCTTTAATTTTTATTAACATATTCCCACCTACAAAAGTCAGAAACCTGAAGCACTTAACCCAGTGCATTAGACAATCTTAGAACTCTGCGCTAGAGTTCAAACATTCTACTAATTCAAGCCACTTCAGGCCTCCAGTAAGCAGGATGGCGTCTCACAGAGCAATCATCTAGTACAATAAATAGGGACTGAATCTTAATGAACATTGGAGTTATAAAGTTGTTTTGTGCTTTTGATGGTGAATCATATAGGTGTGATGTAAAAACTTTCTTATATAAACTCAAAATACGTTTTTTCATGAAGGAGCAGTCACACTTCTTTTACCTGTTAGTTCTTCAGGAATAACATTTGGGAACTTAGATATATTGAAGTTCCTAAATAAAAATCAGTTGACAATAAATTTTTCAACTTAGATACTCAAATTGAAAGTTTTTTAAAAAAAGTTGATTTTAGTGCCTAATTTGAAAGACTATTATTTTAAAAATTGGCAAAGCATTTACTTCAGGAGTAACATTCAGATCAAATGCTCAGAATCATGTCAGTCAGAGATAACGTTGTAAGAAATCTTCAGTATATCTCCCCCTTCCCTCAGAATATTTGACTGAAGAAAGTTGTTTCATACTCCTACAAAGTGTCTCCATTTTTGCGATCTTTTATAAAACGAGATATTTAGTTCAAGGAAAACATTATATAGGATTCATCATCATATTTTACAAAATGTTGAAGGAAAAAGGTGTTCGAATATTTTGCCGTAAATTTCCATGCTTCAAATGATTAAATGATTCCTAAAATAGGTAGTAATAACACTGGTTAGTTTGGCATCAGTCACAGTGCACGGCGGTATTCTTCTGGGGTAGACGCAGACGGTAAAACTTGTTTCTTCGGTGGTATTGAACATTCACCAACTAGAACAGTTTTCTTATGTCATCTTAGCTTTAGACAAGATAGAAACTGGATCTTTCAAACAGGAACATCAGTTTAAAAGGAATCTTGATAAAAGACAATGATTTCATCCTTGATTCCGTATAGGATTTTCTTTTCCATAAAAATCTTCGACAAGAACTTAGAAAAGTGAAGTAACGCGCTTCTAATCATTGCTGATGATTAGGAAAATCTTTGGCATGTTTCGCAGAATACAATAATCAATAACATAGCATTATTGCTCATTTCTTAAAAACCATTTCTTTGACAACTGAATCCAGATGGAGATGTTTGTTGGACACTGGACATTTTGCGACACAAAAGCATATAGTGGAATTGCTTATCATTCTATTAAATTGAAAAACACTGGAGAGTTTTCGCTGTTCCTTTGACACGAATTCATGTCGCTTAATCTCGTCGCTAAATTGCACATCACATACATTTTACCAGAAATGGATTATACTACACGTGACCATAGTTCGCTTTCTTGCAGATATATGGGACACAATGAAGATGGAAAATTTATTGATTTAGTTGGGTATTCTAGTAAATATTGTACAGCTTCCAGATGCTTGTTCGGATGATGGTTTGTACAAAATTTAAATGAATGTTTAATCATCCATCCTTCGTTTTTATTGTTTTATTTCTTAGCAGCTGTCTTGATACTAATGCACCTCTAATTAGAGTAAGACTTCATTCGGAAAGCATTTAATCGCTTGATAAAATTCTAAGAAAGCTTCTAGTACAATCTGTAACAGTGTATATAAACAAAACGAATCTTAGATCATTATAATTACTATCTTAGAATCTTTTAATTGAGATCAACTTATCTAGTAAAACAGCTCTCTAGATTATGCTTTTAATGCGTATGGTTGATGGTTGTATGCGTACAGATTTCTGCAGGTGAGATCAGTAGTTCATAAAATTAGTTTTATCTGGTTGAACACAATTCGATTTTCTGATGCAGTATTCAAATCACACGCATGTACGTGTTGTTAGCAGTGCAGTGTTGCAAACGTTATCTGTCGGGAAGGGGAACGAGCGCTGACCTATTTTCTTATGATAAGGGTTCCAGTTTACTGTCAGATAACATCCCCTTCAGTTCGTGATGAGTTTCTAAGTAGATACATGATGGAGTACATGCCGAATAGCGAATAATAGTTATTCCTAAATGATCATACACCGTATATCTACAAACTGTTAGCAATCTCTTTATTTTATATATTGAGAACAACTGAATTCGCTTGGAGGTGTGCAAAGTATTCGTTACATTCCTTCCGAGAAAGATATATGGCCTTCGCTTATATAAGGGCAACTATTACACACACGAGTTTGGAGGGATCTTACTGGGAACTTATTTGTTATTTGGTAAACAGTGAGCGCTAATGCAATATCTTGTTAATAAGTGGGTCTGCCCGCTATTCAATGAGTTTCCAATTAGCACAGAAATATCGGATACTTTTTTAATACATTATTATAATGGAGAGTAATATTCCCTCTCTTGGGGAGAGCTGTAGTTTTTAACTAATAGTTTGAGCAATTCTTAGAGAATTCATGGATCTCAGTATCGCTGTCATAAATATAATTGTAAGTGGGAATTTCTGTTTACATTTACTTTTATATAATAGGAGTGAAAATGGGAATTGAAATAGAACAAATAATCAACTCCAGGGAGATAATTCTTGTTATATTTCGGTTGTATACGGCGTTTAGTGGAAAAATTCATTCTGTGTTAGACACAATTTTCAAATTGCTTGGGTTCTTCAGATAAAGAAGTCAGATTTTTTTTTTTGGTTTGTAAATTATATCATAGCAATGTAAACTTGAGTGTTTCTTTCTGCTAAGCTACTTGATTCAAATATTATGTACTATCTCTAAGGAAAATGGAGGAAATTCTAAGGTCAGTAGAAGCAAATACTTCTACTGACAAAGCTGATCATGCTTATACGACTACAGGAGACGTTTTCTCACTTATACTAAGTTCCGATTTAAAAAAAAAATATTAACGGAAGCAGAAAGTTGACATGAGCGTGAATTAAACTGATATAATCAAAAACTTATGTACAAATGTACGAAGTTTTATTCTAAGAATGAAGTCCATTGGTTTCAATTATTAACTAGAGAAATTAAGACCCCTTCAGTATATTTGAGTCATAACTCAACGATGCATTCATGATGTGGAAGTGTGTTATAATGTTGTCAAAATAGACCAAATTAGGTAAAACATGAAAGGATGTATTATCGTCATTATTATGTATTAATTTTATGCAAGTATAAGCAAAGTTTGCATGCAAAGAATCTTCACGACAAGGCTACTTGTATATATAGGCTGATGACTTCACATCAGTTGTGTCAATATTCCATAATCCAAAGCACACTTACTTTCAGACGTGCATATTGATATGCATTATGAAAAGGATCGCTAACCAGATCGGTTTCGACCTTTACTGAGGTATGTTAATATGCGGGGATATCTCTCCATAAACTCTGAGTGATCTATCAGATCTTTCTAAATCTCATTGAGTGATTCTAAAGGATCACTACTAAGCTATCACTCCTAACTTGAATCACCCTAGGTCAGGAAACGTAGTGATGACTCCACGCAGTGACTCGCGAAAACCCGCCACCAAGCAGAGCCTCTCTGCACCCCAGGAAGTAAGCAAGCCCCAAAACGAACATTATTAAACATCATGAGTGGGAGCCAGACCCAGAGTAAATATCACGGTTGAAGTAATGCCGAAGTCATATATTTCCAATATACAAGTAGTCCAGTCCGCGCGGTTAGCCAAGTGGCTATGCGCTTCGCAACCATATGCCTGGGAAAGGAGTATCCTGGGTTCGATTCTCATCGCCGACGTGAGAATCTGTTGAATGGGAGAATGAAAGAGCATAACAAAACAGATAGTGACGTTTCGTAGCAAATCAACCCCGTGATAGTTATCTAAAGAAACGTGCTTGTTAACAGGGCTTTGGATTACATAATCCCATTGGAGATATTATTGTGGGACCATATTTATTACCCGGAGCCTCAAATGTGATAGTGGTCATTTGAAAGAAGAAAGTTGAAAATTAGGATGCCTTGAGTTGTGTTGTCTAGACCTCTAGTTTTTTTTTTTTTTTGATATTTTCTTCGGATGTGAGGCAGATGTCATGCGAGGATTAATCCGTTCACTTTTAGTAATCTTCAATGAATCGAAGAAGTTGTTAATAGCACTCTTCTGAGTGAAAGCTTGTTCGTTATGCGATGACTCATTATCAGGAACTGGAACTTGATTCCAGTTCATTGGAATGATTCATTGCACGAAGTGCGTAATTCTAGGCTAGAGAGTCTTATCAGTGTTATAGATAAATTGATGGAAAATTCATTAGGAATCGTAACAAGATTATCCTTGTTAGAACCAATTGTTGCACAGAACTCAGCATAGCTTCATTAAGGACAGACTGGTTATGACAAAACTACTTACTTTTATGAAGAGGTCTTGAGGAAAGTCATCGTAGTAATGGCTTTAATGTGATTCCCTTGATGCAAGAGTGCTGATTAAAATGCGCTAACGAGGTATTGATGACTACCCTGCTAAGATGAACAGAACGTGGTTGAGAGCTATATGTCAAAAGTTAGAGGAAAGTTTTCTAAGAACTAGGCGCTTAGAAGCAGAGTTCCTTAAGGATCTTCATTAGCACCCTTATTGTTGAATAAACTCAGTAGTGATTAAGATTCGAATATTATGAACGTGCAGCTGGATAGATTAGTCAGGATCATAAATTTCTTCAAAGAATGATCTTAAAGGATTGGTTAGTGGACAGAAAAGTTGAGGTTTAAACGAATGGAAAGAGATCTGATAAGAAGCTAATAGTCGATGGGCATATCATGAATTCACAGGCTTTACAGGAAATTAATGAATACCAGGATTTGGGTGTTTTGATTGACAGAGAAATTAAAATCAGTACTCATATTGGTAAGGCAACTAGTCAAGCTCGGAATATTGTATATGTCATTAAAATACTTCGCTTTTAGGAGAAAGGAAGCTGTGATACTCTTATATAAACTTCTAGTTAGACCACTATTGGATTACAGCTCACAGCTTTACTAACCCAGATTTTTATGGATTAAGAAAATCATAGCTATTCAAAGAAATTCACTAAGTGCATGGGGGGGGGGATTATATCATAATAGTTATGAGAGAATCAGTTGATTAGTTGTAATTTGTCGAATTTATCATTATTCTAAAAGGGATGAAAAGAATGTTCAGTTGAAGTCTATACGTTAGTTCGAGGATTACATAAGAAAGATAGTAGATGTTGCACATTTGGATGTAAGCATAGCTCTCCGGATCATTGGGACACTCATTCAGTAGGGTTGAGTGTCCCAATGATCCGGAGAGCTATGCTTACCGGATCATTGGGACACTCAACCCTACTGAATGAGTGTCCCAATGATCCGGATCATTGGGACACTCAATGATCCGGATCATTGGGACACTCATTCAGTAGGGTTGGTTGTAGAGCGGTAAATTTAAATAGTTTTAATAATGAATTCGATGAATAATGGTTATTGATGAAGGGTAATTTAATTACAATTAATTGGTGTTTAATGATTAGGTATAACTAACTAGTACTATGTGAGGTATTGTTACTACTACTACTAGTATTGTTATGTAGTTGTGTATGAAGCAGCCTTCTTAGCTCAGTCGGTTGGAAAAACATTTGGTTATGCTCTTCGGTTCAAATCCCGTCTTAGATGCGAAGACCTTTTATCAGGGCTTTTTATTTGGTGAGTTAGCTGTTCTCGTACGGAAGTGGAAGTTTTTTCCCCCTCTTGGAAACTTTGGTTTTCATCCCGCAATCAGGAACCGACCAGGAGAACATTTACATGCAGAGTGTACGAATTTTACGTACAGAGTATACGAAATTTACATGCAGAGTGTACCTATAAGCTAATGCCTTAACTGAGAATTATGGTTCTGAAATCCAAGGCTACTGATGATGATGATGAAGATTTGTGTATAAATATGTACGTAAAAGTAAATGAAATAATAAGAAAGGAATGTGAGAAAATGGACAAGACCAAGAAGTTAAGCTAAGAGTGTGATGCAGAACAGTTATTTAGTACTTCTCAGGCTCTGGTATTGGTTTTCCATCTGAGATACACATATCAGCCACTAAATTAGTCGAAATGTTTTGCATATATACTTAAACGTCATTTACGCAACATATATGCAAAATACTTTGTCACGTGCGTCACACGTATTCTAGGCAACTATTTAAGAACGCTGCTGATCAGTAATGTTCAATATTGTTGATCACAATAGGAAAAACAAAGGATCTTTCGGTGTTCGATTAGGGCTTATTGTGGGTGCCCATTTGACTGGAGCAACAATTCTGAAAACAGCAAACCTGACTGGTTTCTCAAAAGGTGAGATATTCCTGGTGTTTAATCAGTGCAAAAATAACCCACATTGCTTGTCTAACAGGCGTAACTGTGGTCGTAACACAGTCTATTAGGAACGCTTGTACGGACAAACAGAACTTCATGTGTGTGCAGCACTTGATTGCCGCATTTAAAGAAGGCTGTTCCCGATCCGTATCTCACCTGATTTCTGCAAAGAACTTGACAGTTCATCTACAGTAGTGTCAGGAACATCGTTACTGAACATTGGAAGACTGGAAAAAAGCCATGTGATCAGACGAGTCGGTACATCTTGTTCTGTACCGACGGCAGGTAGAGAGTTTAGTAAGAATCCCATGAAGCATTGAACTCAGCTAGTCTTGTCAACACAACTCAAGTTTCTGGAGGTGGTGTCATGGTGTGGAGCATGTTCTGCTCTCACGGAACGAATCCCCTGTTATTTCTGTGGGGGGGGGGTCTTATCTAAAGATTGTTGCCGATCAAGTCCATCCTGCAGCTGACTTTTTATCCAGCAGATGACGGTTGTTTCACGAACGACCATTCTACTGTTCATCGCGCAAGAATTGTTCAGCAGTGGTTCGGTGAACGTGACAGTGACTACCTCCATTTTCCCTGGCTAGCAAAACGCTCGGATCTGACTTCCTATGGGACAAGTCAGAAAAACAGATCCCGAAGCAAAGTCTTCTACCGTCAAATCTGAGCCAAATCTGAGCCAAAGTTAATGAACAGTCTCTGGTGAATGCCTGGTATTTTGTAGACGAAGATGCAATCCAACACCTTGTGGAATCTAGGCCAAACCGCATATGTGCTGTAATTCGGGCTAAAGGAGGTCGAACAGGGTATTAAATAAACGTTTTTAATTTAGTGGCCAGTATGTATATAAATCAAGTCTTGAACACATTTGTTAATAAGTGTTGCATAAATTTCTGAGCATTAGAAATTAGGGTAATTTTTGAAGTTCTTGCTGCTGTTGTCATTCTTAATATACTTGTCTGCTACTACAAGGTCGATGATAGTAATAATTATTATTTCTTTTTTAAGTTGGAATCAAAGTTTGAGAATTCAAACTTAAAAGCTTGTATGTTATCATCTCCTTATCTTCTGTATAATAATTTTCATGCAGTTATGATCTTTAGAGTAAGTTACTTTTAGTACTACACTTTTAATATATTGTCATTCTCAATGAATTATTTTACTAATTAAAATAATTTTAATTAATTAAAACCCGGCGTCTCTTTTACACAACTTTGTTTAGTGCGTGGCACATATATATTCATGGTGGGTTTTTATCACTTGCATCTTTGTGTAGATTATTTTATATATAGAGATTCTTATGTAGATTCTATTATTTATGTAGATTCTTATATAGAATCTTTCTTGTTTTTTTATTATTTTAGCATTTTAGCATTTTAGCATTTCACATTTGATTTTATCTGTATTGGCCAGAAAGAACTGATGTTTTATTCTATTCATTTAAATTAATATTATAAAATATCAACCAGTTAGAAAAATAATAATTCTTGCTTTCCTGACTTATTAATCATTCTTAAAAGGAGCTTTATCTCACCTTAATAACGTCTCAATATCCACTTATCTAGTTTTTTTTTATTACTTTACTACTACTAGTATAACTACTACTATCTGCTACTTTGCTCATTTTGATTTATTAATCAGTTTTTGGGCATATTCGAAGCATATTAGTAGCATATATATATATATTATCAGTCTTGTTTTCATTTTATAGAGCGTATTATTTAGATGCAGATTTTATACTTTGGTAAAAAGGAAGCATTATGCCTTTTATTCTCAACAGATGTCGCCACTGTCAGTATTTATGCGTTTACGACGTGAAAAGAGGATGGGAGCTCTTTGCGGTATTTCAGTTTTTCCTTCATAATCATCTGTGTTATAGCTCACGCTTTTTTTTTCTTACTTTACCTCCTCTCTCTCTCTCTCTCTCTCTCTCTCTCTCCCTCTCCCTCTCTCTCTCTTCCTATCAGCCATAAGCCACGTGGGATTGGAAACGTCACATGTATCGATTAGTGACATCATTATTGCTCCTGGCACGACTGGGCGATCAACAGCAGATTCCTATGAAGTTAATGCTGTAAACGTTGCCCAGACATAAACTGTTATTTCCTACGAAAAATACTTCGTGGAATCTTTGGGTTTTTGTTGGCAAGTGAAAAAGCAGCACGAAGAGCATTAATGGTGATCCTCTACTAACTCCAGACAGAAGAGCTGATCATAGAACAGGTTCATTTAATATGATTAATCATCGTTACATCTCCAGCCTGGTGAGCTGCGCGAGTTGCTCTGATGGGTGTACCGATAGGGAAGCCGAATCTTTTCCTCTGCCTCTTCTCCGTGTCTGGAGGGGTGGGCTGTAGACTCTAGAGTTCGTGTTGTCACCTGCTCGCTTGTATAGGACACGTTCCAACCACCTGAACTCCGGAGAAGGATTACTTACGAGTCTGCGGATGTGATGGAGTCAACGAAAACACCAGTGAAGGTAAATATGTCAGACTTCATTACGTGCGTGCTCAACCCCCCCCCTACTAAGAATCTCTCCTCGCTTCAGATGTAAATTGGCGATACGTAATCAATATTCAATAGCCCAAATAAGAATTTTCTAGAGCGTTCCACATATTTCTCTTCTTTTTGTTCTTACCTACTATAAGGACTACCCAATATCTACAAAGGTGTCCGAATAGTCAGGCAAGATGGCCACTTGTATTCAATGGCGGAAATGAAGCCAAACGAATTCCGAATTGTAGTATTACACGTTCCTTTAACCACTCTCTTGTTCAGCCTTTATTGATCCTTTACCTATTATGGCGTTGATGTAGATTTGGAATAGTTTACCCATTTTTCGAAGTGTTTTTAAATCGTTATGTATTATAGTAAGAATTGGATGCCCAGTAGCTTGGAAATATCCTTACTCTCCTGGCCATTTTGTACCAGGAGCAGCCTTCCCTGTTCGAGTTCCTTAATTACTGAAAGTATATGTTAGATTACTTCACTTGTTCAAAAACATTTCGAAATGCGAAATCGCCGTTTAGCGGACACTTTAAATGTATGAAGGTAATGATTTTCATAGTAGTAAGGGCCCGCTCTTTTTATAAAACGTTTTTGTTCATAATTTCGATATGTGAAATTTTATTGAAGTATACCGTTAAATAGAAATGTTCTTTAATGTTAGTATAGTAGTATTGAATTGCGTTTGTCTAGCATTCATTCTCCTAAACTGTAAATAACGTAAGTAACGAAAGGTTTTTCTTCATTCAGACTAATAATTATAAAATAAATAAACCATTGATTGCCTTTCTGAATTTCAGAAGGTCAGAGATGTTACAGCCGATACATTTAAATTGCTAAGATCATTATATATATAGTTGATTATTATATTATTCATTTCATGCAATCTATAATAATTTATACATTGCATGAAATGTATTGAGAATTAAACATTCTTTTTCCCACCTAGAGATGGGAAAAAGAATGCCAGAAAAGGAAATCATGGAAGAAGAAGATTGGTCAGTTTCACATAATTGGAAGATTATGAGAAAGATTATGAGAGAAGATTATGAGAATATTGGAAGATTAATAAACGAGTTCCAAATGAGTAGTAAACTACACAGTTGGAACTAGTTTATTAGAAATCTAGTTCGGAATATTTTTCGATTTAGAATAATTACAAGCATTTGGAAGCAGATGGAGCATTAAAGTACATTAGAGGAAAGAAATACTTAGTAGAGTACTATACTTCTAATAAGTGTTGATGTTAACGTATATATTTTATCAAAACAGTGTTCTAATGACGGTACGACCTTATAATCGATTATAATGAATAATGAAGAGAAGTGGAATTGTTTGAGTGACTTTATGTGCTCCTGCATAATAACTGTATTCAGAAAGGTAGAATTTTGATTGCTTATCCTATTTTATTACAGACAGGTTTATATAATTATAAATATAATATAAATGCAATTATATTATATGTCCCATAGCAGCCCTATGGTTCTAATTTATTATAAATTTACAACTTTAGAATTTATGTGAATCACACCCATAGAAGGAGTGCGATTCACATTAAAATTATATTGTCGTTTATTACATGACTGTAGACATGCATATAGAATAGCTAAATAAAAAAATACTGTTGCGGTAGATTGTGTTGTTCAAAGTAAAAGAACACAATTAAATCACTCCTATTAGATAAACTGTTCAGCTAGAAGTTAATTCAACGTATCAATGTGCGCTTGGGAAAGAAAAAGAAACTGATATGATAAACTGATACGACTAGTCTACTTGTACAAATAGGCTGTTGACTTCACATCAATTACTTCCGCATCTCATAATGCAAAGTACACACCCTTTCGAACGTGTATATTGCTGTGCATTACGGGAAGCGTCGCTAACCAGACCGGTTTCGATTTTTTTTAGGTCTCATCAATGTGAGACAAACCCAGGCATATATCCAAGTTAAATTAATGCAGAAGTCATATATTTCATATAAACACTTGGAGAAATGGTATATCATCATATTATTAAATACTCTGGTCAGAGATAGACTATCTCTGATTCTGAGTATTTAATAATACGGTGATCCCTCTGCAAGAAATCTTGGTATCCTTCTTTCTTGGTCTAGCTCTTACTGATAAAACCTCAATAGTAAAACTGGGCAGGGTAGTTGTTTTTCCTGTAATATACAGCAATATAAACGTCCGAAAGGAAGTGTGCTTTGCATTGTGATATACGGAAGCAAATGATGTGAAGTCAACATCCTATTTATACAAGTAGACTAGTCGTGAAGAGATACTTCATGCGCAAACTTGGTTTGCAGGTGCTTGGAAGAAATTAATTACTTTTTAATTATGATATAACTCAACGGTAAAATTGCTTTAAACTTCAGTACAGCAGTACTTTTTATAAAAGAAGTTCACGTATGTATACCGGGCATTAAATTTCACCAGTAGGTTAAATTTCTATTAAACTTCCACCAGGATCAAATCTTTAAACCGTAGATGACCAAATGTTTACAAACTCGGAGTTTATTGTATATGTATCCTTTGGAAATCAATTATTTTATAGCAGGTTAAGATGAATGCTTAAAAAGTAGTAAGTAATAAATTTATAAAATGTATTCATCTATTTTTTAAATAAAATTATTTTTCGCCATATAATTGTAATATTCCTTGAAAATATCAGTTTCAGTTTTAATTACAAATTAATAGAAATATTAAAAATATTTTATATAAGGTAATTCAAAATGACCTTATAACTACCGGCGGTGGACGGGTGGTCCACCGCCCAGTGGTTACACTGAGTTTCGGCGAAGCCCTTTGGTTGGAAAAACGTGAGTTCGAATTCTGTCTTTGACGCGAAGAACTTTCATTATGGCTTTTTAAACGAGATGAGTTAGCCAGTATCATACAGAAGTAGCTAATTCACTTGAAATGAATGCAACACTGATGGCGAATTAGTGTTGCATTCTTTAGCTGCATTGTAGAAAAATATCAAACTTTGCAGAATTGGTAAAATACTGAAGTGAGGTAGCAACCGCCTGGTGGTTACACCCGGTTTCGGCGAAGCCCTTTGGTTCGAAAGACGCGAGTTTGAATCTTGTTATTGACACGAAGAACTTTCTTTATGGGTTTTTAATTGAAGTGAGTTAGCCAGCCTCATGCAGAGAGTTTCCCTAAGGAAATTCAAAATTTTCGATCATGAAAAAAAAAAAGGGCTAGGAGAACACACGCAGTTTACACATAAAATATATATGTAGCCTAAGCCTAACAAACGTATCCTAAAATTTTGGTTACGAAAACCAAATTTGAATGCTCGGGAATCTTAATGCCTATAAGAACCTTAGGTTATTATTAGAATTTTCAAATGTGCCAGACTAGCATAACTATCATGATTGAAATTGTTGGCGGAACTTGGCGCCCATGGCATCCGATATCTTAAACCAAAGCACAGACTTATTAATTCAAAATTGTTTATTTCAGTAAATTTATTTTAATTAGAAAAGAATATCCTTTTCCTCTACTGTTGATTGAAGACCCTGATTGGTTATCTGTTATGTTGAAGAATAAAAGAACCCAAATAAGATACTAGTATTGCAGTTTTGAGAAGAAATCCCCCCCCCCCCACCAATTTATTTATTCTTTTTATAAGTACAGAAACTTTCTGCTTAAACTGCAGAGTAATCATGATTCTGCAACGTATTTAGAACGAATTACATGTGGAAATAAACAACTAATAGACAATTGTACTGAATTTGGAGTGGACTTGATGTGGTAGTTTTTAACTGTATGAGAGTCGACTTCCTTGAAAGTATATGGCTGAAGCAACTGTAACTATTTGGTTGATGTGTTATGTGTGCCAACTGCATCATCCACATCTTTGTGTGATGAAAAACCTATTATCTCAATACGATACTGGATTGTTGTACGAATGCAGGGACTTTATGAACACCATAGAGAACCTAGTAATGAATCGAACTTAAACCTTAAAGAATCCTTTGAAGAAGGAAGAAAAAAAATCCCCGCTGTCAGTTTACACGAACTTGATATCTTTATCAAAAGACATTTATATTCCCAGAATTTAACGTGATAAAGGAAAGTGGAACACTTAAACATGCATAATAATCTGGGACTGGGATTAAATGTATTCTATTCCAGATTTATAATGAATATGTTAAAATAAGAAATCGAAAATTAATGACCTCAAAAGACAGTAAGTTTTATTATTTGGTTTTGTTAATAGATTTGATGTTTCTGAAAATAAAACGTAGCTTTTTATGTTGGATAATTATCTCCTCTAAAACGAAAATTACAATCTTAGTGTATTTATAACACATTCAGTGACATTTCAGGTGTCCGCACAGTAGCGATGCGTTGTAAATGACTTCTTATTCCTATCTGGTAGCAATAGAAAAGAAAATGGAAAGATCCATTTCCATTTTCTTTTCTATTGCTACCTCTCACCGATATAAAATAAAAAAAACGAGAGATGGATCAGGAGTATATTAAAATATTGCATCGTCATATCTTCAATGTGAAGGAATTATTAGCGTAGTTAATCATTGCAGCTGATGGTGTATACTTAGTGTGAACATCTCTGGCATGTGCTATGTCAGCTTCGTACATGAAGGTCGTAGAAAGTGTACTGCACCAGTATCCTGAATTCATTCATTCATTCATTTTGTATGGTGATTTAACGGCCGTGAGCCCCCCCCCCCCTATTTTTATCCGGGCTCGGGACCGACATAGCTGACAATTCAGACCTATAGCTGGAGGGATTGTCTTAATTATTCCTGACTGTATCCGTGGTGTGTGTTCACGGGGACGGTTTGCCTCCTTGTGGGATGAAAAACCCCAGATAAACTGGGGGAAAACCCTGCTGTCCACGTCCAAGTTCGGCTGACTTGGCTATGGCTGAGGAAGATCCCTAAGCTCCTCACGTCGTCGACGGGAATCGAACCAAGGACACTCCTTCCCCATGCATATGGTTGCGAAGCACATAGCCACTCGGCTAACCGCGCGGACAGTATCCTGAATGAGGCAGATGTTCGGAAGAGATATTAAATGATTAAACAAGTGTTGGTTAAAAATTTTATAAAACACTGAGGAAGGACGAACGTTTTAAAGAATAGATGGGATGCACGAAGAAAAGAAGAAACTTCCGGGTTTCCTCTTTTGCGAGTTTTTAACTACTGAATGAATGGTGGCTTCTTTCTGAGAACACATATTTTGAGCAATGTTTGAGGAGAATAGTAGAACTCTAGATGCCAAAGATAATAGGAATGAAAAGGAAAAAAAAACTGTAGAAAAAGGCATGCAACATAAATAGTATCAGGTGATAGAAAGTGAGGGGAAACTTTAGCCAATCAGATTGCTCTATTTTGAACCGAACAAATAACTTTTAAATAATGTTGAAGGACACCGCCCAAAGTATGGGAAGGGCATTCGAAATTAGGACAGTTTAAGACGTATTCAGAGTAAATAATTGTTCACTAGAGAAATAACCGCTAGGGTAAAAGAGATAACCACGATTTTTGAATGCTAAGACGATATAAGGGTGATATATTTATACCAAAAAAGGGCGGCGGCTTAGGTTATTTCAAGAGGAAAACTCTCTTTTGTCTGGAGCTCTGGACATTATAAAGGGTAAGTAAGAGAGGATTAAGTATTTAGTAACGACGAACTTATCTGCATTATTATTCACTCAATGAATGCTATAAATAACCAATTCTATTACGAGCTTGGGGGGGTTGGAAAGTTCTCTGATAAACACCTAGAACATGGTTCTACCTCAATTTTTTCATGGTGATTATCACAACTTTTCAGCACACCCTCATATATGCAAGACCTACTCATGAAGGAAGGCTGAGAACTCTACATTACTTTCTAACAGCATGAAAAAGAAAAAAATATATTTTAAGAATTTTTTTAAATAATTTTAATTTTGTCTGAATGTTTTTACGTACCAACTGTATTTTATTTATTTATTTATTTTTGGGAATTATTAGCACTTAAACTGTACGGCACGAAACTGTAGTAGCTGTCTTATATAAATCCCAAAGTGATTATTAATATAAGTAGAACAAACCACAAACCGTCAGTAGTTTAACTTTTATGAACAGTATATGTGTCGAGTGAGAATTTATTGTCTTATTGCAAATGCAATATGCAATAAGACAATAAATCTGCCGGATGTCTATACCGGCAGATTTATATTTATAAGACAATCACTCTGCCCGATATCTATATCACATTTATCAACTATTGCGCTCCCTAGTTTTGCATCGTTAGCAAGCAACTGAATATCCCACCTTAAATCATTTCCTATATCATTAATATGTATATACAAATTAAAGAGTAGTAGCCCTAGTACAGAGTCCTGAGGCACTTCTTTAGACACCTTCGTTTGCCTTAATTCCCCTTCACCAGACACTTAGTTTAGTTACTACTTTCTGATGTCTGTTTGTCATTCATGCCACTCACTCCATATCTCTCCCCATTTTCTCCAACTTATGTTATAATTTTCCTTGCGGTATTCTGTCAAATGCCTTTGCAAATTCTAGCAGTATCATGGTGTAACCATTTATTTTAATCCAATTCCTCTGTCACGTTATTATAAAATATGAGTAAATTAGTAAAAGCATTAGCCACCTTTTGCAAAGCCGCATGCTCCCACCATAGAGTAGTATCATATTCCTATCCACCCACTCCCGAATTTTATCTTTAATCAACTTTTCCAATACTTTAACATATTAATTAGTCTGGTCTGTAATATGCTGTCTTGGTAGTCTTGAAGCTACCTTTATGTGATGGAACTATCTTACCCTCCTTCCATTCTCTTGGAACCTTGCCAGAGCTGAGACTTAGATTAACCAATTTCATTCATATGCCTGCCAATTTTCTTACACATTCTCTTAGCATATGGGCGACATGCCATCCACTTCCACTGCTATCATATTTATATTTTTCAGTATGCTGAGCGCCTCCAGTTCGTCTACCTCAGTTCTCACATCAGAATCCGTCACATCAGCTTTTAACTAGACTGGGTTTGCCATTCTCTTTTGAGAAGAAAAGTGCTTCCGTATCTTGAACTTCGGAATTTTTCCATCAGAGCAAAGAGATATGAGAATGCATACCTAATTAACAGACTTATACAGTCCAGTTAGAATATTGCGACCACCGTCGTTATTTCACAGTGGGCAATTTTATCCAGTCGTTAATACTTCAGAATTGAAGGGTGTGAAAGTCGGAGGTAGGAACTTCAACAATTTCAGGTATGCAGATGACACAGTTCTTATAGCTGAATCTGAAGATGATCTTCAAACTTAATCACAGAAATTTACAACAGAAGCTTAGACATGGGACTAATTATTAACCTAAAGAAAACAAAGTGCATGATTATATCAAAAGAACCAATAAATAAGAAACTAAACATAACTGTTAACAAAAAGAAAATTGAACAGGTTCAGTCTTCTATATATTTGGGACAAATGTTTACAGACAGAGGAATTTCCCTTAAAGAAATAAAAAGAAGAATAGAGATAGCAAGAAAAGCCTTTACTGATATGAAAACTATTCTAACATCCAGAGACATTAATATAGACACAAGAAAAAGATTAATACTATATAATATAATATATATTATATATTATTAATATATCTGGCCAAGCCTTCTCTATAACAGTGAAACATGGATTCTAAATGAAGAAGGAGAGAAAAAATTACAAGCTTTCGAAATGTGAACCATCAGAAGAATGTTGAAAATACCATGGATAGAGAAAATAAAAAACGAAATGTTTTAAAGAAAGCAAAAATGAAAAGAACATTAATAAAAATAATTAAAGAGGGAAAACTTAAATATTTTGGACATCTAACTAGACAAGAAGGCATTCAGAAATTAATATTAGAAGGAAAATTGGATGGAAAAAGAGGGAGAGGTAGACCCAGGAGAATGTGGTTTGAAGACATTAAGGACTGGACTGACTTGAATTACCATAAATGTTCCAGAGCAGCAAAAGAAAGAAAAAGGTTCCGTGACATGGTTACCAACCTCCTTCTAGGGAATGACACTTGAAGAAGAAGAAAAACACTTGTATTAAGGTGAAGGCCGGTATACATTGGACTTTTGTTGGATTTATTGGACTTCTAAAAGGCATGATGGTTGGTACCAGTTGAAGGGTTATGGTATCTGAGAAATTGACAATATTAGAGGCTGTTCATAGAGTGCTATAGTTAAGATGCCCCTAGAATGGAAGGAAACTGGGCTGAATAGCATTCTTCGGACCAATCGTGGTCACTCACACACCTTATTGATGCCGAACACAGTTGTCCCGTCTTGTGCAGGCCCATAGATGAAAACTGTGGACCTACTTTCATGGAATTTAATCAGCGAGTGAATGGCGGTGTTTCGCATACAAGAATCTATTATATTCTCCTTCCGTTTGGGCCTCGGAAGTAGGCGCTCAGCCAAGCCACAAGTTTGCACCTGAGAGACATCATTGGACTATTGAAGACAAGAAAAGTTGCCTTTTCTAATGGTTCTCGTTTCCTGCTATGTCATTTGGACTACAAGTGGGCGCTTAGGCGAACACGTGGGTAGAGAAATCATTCCGCTATCATGAAGAAATATGCAGGATACCCTCAGTATGCGGGATGTTTTCATGCGAATCTCTTGGAGCCTTCATATCCTTTGACCGTACCGCACTGCTTTCCATAAATTAAGGACAAAAAAGAAAAATCGCAATAACTAGGGGCGGGGTGAGGAAACATACATGAAAATTAAGTTTGTTATGTAAAACGTGACACTGAGGGGTAATCTTATACAAATGATTGGCGCTGTCATCAATATACAGTAGCGAACAAATTAATCTAAACAAGTCGAATTTTCGTCAAGTTTTAGTTCACTATTTTGGTTGAATTCTGCGTGTTTTTACTGTCTCTACGATGTTTATTAATAATGTGCGTTTAAGTAGTGTAAACAAGTTGACATTCGTAGTGTTTTGTTCATTTTTTGTAGCTATAAAATGGACACATCTCCAAGAAAGCATTAAAATATGTACTCTCTCTCAGCACCCATCCATGACTCAAAGACAAATTGCTAATGAGTGTTACTGAGAAAAACTTTTAGTGCTTTTAAATAGGTTTAGGAAGACAGGTCCTTTTTCTCCTGACAGAAAAGGAAAATGTGGGCGAAAAAGGAAAACTACACTTATGATCGTTTACTGATTAGGAAAAACAAAATGAATCCAAGATTGTCTGCTGTAGACTTAAATAGAGACTTGGCAGCTGGTGGGGCTAATGTTTCTGATATGATAGTCCGTCGAAGATTATTGGAAGCAGAGAGGACTGCCCACAGGCCAAAAAAGAAACAACTGTTGACGGTCTGCACTCCAGTGGGCAAAAGTGTACAAACATTGGACTGTTGAGAAGTAGATGAAGGTCATATTCTCAGATGAGAGGTATTTCTTTGTTCTTCTCAGCTGCTTATGTTTGCAAATAAGCAGCTGAGAAGACTTCTCCTGCTCACCTTCAACAAGCTCTTAAACACCCAGCTAAAAAGATGTTCTAGAGTTGTTTTACGTATGACTGTCCGGGATCACTTGTGCCTGTTGTGAAAAGTGACCATTACATAAAAATATTGGAGAAAAGAGTGGTTCCACAGATCCAAAGACAAAGAAATCATCTTTCAACAGGATCTCGCTGCATACCACACTTCAATAAAAGTGAAAGAGTTCCTCAAAAAATCACAACATTCAGTTGCTTCAGTGGCCAAGTAACTCTCCTGACATTAACCCAATAGAACATTTGTGGGCCGTAGTGAAAAAGAGACGTGGGAAATTAAATTGTGGCATGAAGTTTAATTTAATACAATCCATTTATAGAAGTATGGTTCGCGATGCAGAAATAAGGAAAATGTGTTCTGCGTTGGTAGAATCAATGCCTAAGCAGATTAATGAACTTATTAGGAAGAGAAGCAAATATGAATTATTAGGTAAAGTTGGAGTGGAATTTAATTTTTGTACTTATTTTCTTTGGAAATTAAAATGTTTCTTTATAATGGGAGTATTCGGATTAATCCGTTCGCTACTGTATGTAAATGAGCCTCGGCATAAACGCCGGTGTTTTGGAGGTTCTCCATTTCGTGCTTGGAGTGAGGACAAGACATTTCGTGATTGCAGAATTCTTGGATATAGCTGCAAGGCATCATTTAACCTATGAATCTATGTGGCGCGCCATTGTAAGACTAGAGGCCGGCCATTCAGGCAGAGGAAGCCAGATGGTTGCATAATAGTCACTCCCTAGTTCACAAACTGTGGAACTAATTCCAAGTGGAATGCACTTGAAAAGTGAGAATTAAACATTAGACGTCAGAATCTCGTTTGATTTTCTTCATTCTCTAATAGCCTCCATGGAGGTCTCCTCCCATGTATCTATCTTTGACCCTGGAGCGACTCCAATCTACAAGCATTAATATCTAATGCTAACAAGTTTCTTACTTCTAGAGAACGTTTTCATACACGGTGCTGATTAAACTACCACTTCTCTTATACACGGAATTGTAACAATCTAACGTTACAGTACCTTCTTTCTTTTCAATGTTTCATCCATCCGCGGAACTCGTGTCATGCAATTTTATAAATTTGATCAACTCAGCAAATCAAATGAAAAATTTCATCCAAGTCATTCCATCAAATTTTACAAATATTTGATGGAATTATTCATATAATTTATGTTCCTCATTTATTGGTTGGGTTAGGAAGTGAAGTGAAATCGCCATCGAACAAAACCTGCTGAGAACGCTAATAGCGAAATTATTCTTACACAAATGGAAATTGTTTATTCCTCACTCTCCTTCCAGGACGAATTTCTATACTGTTGTGATAAAAGAGATAATCTTCTTCCCCTTTTCCTATACCGATAATATTCTTCCGTTGCCAACTTTAAATCTCATACCTAGATGTGCTGCCTATTATATCTTTTTACCAACTACTAAAAGTTCCTGAATTCTAGTAGTTGCTACTTATTAATATTACCGTTCTTATAATTTGATGATGAAACTGATACTGAAATTAAACAGTATAATACGTGTTCTGTGGCATTGAGATCTCTCACATGAAGGTCCCTTCTATTCTAAAAAAGTGACTCACTCATTTTTTGAACTGAAGCATTATTCTAAGAAACACTTTCGTTCCAACTCGCATCATGGGATCAAAATACGATTACTCCTGAATGTAACGTAGTTGCTTATGCGTGCTAATTAATTTCGTTGGGTTGTTTTGAATTTCAGCTGAAGCAAGAAGGCTATGAGGCCTGTGTGGTATGGCTGTAATTTGTGTGTGTGTGTGTGTGCGTTCTTCAGGAATTTGGCTATTTTCGGGAAGAAAATTTCAAGTTTCCGAGAGAATCCCCCCCCCCCCAAATGAATTGGAACCTCCCTTACAGCTAAGAAAATGTTTCCTACACATCATGCGAAATCACTAGACCCATCGTTTCTATTGGTGTCTAGGAATGGTATGCTGCATTGTTATTGAGTAGAGTAACAAAGCAGATTATAACAAAATTATAATTCTTTCACTTTTCTATAGTTCATGGCATAGGTGAGCCGCCATTCCAAAATGGACTTTTTCGCATATGGTACGTTGTTTGTACAGAGTGAAGTAAATACAGCTATTATACACCATTTTATGTTATTTGAGGTTGTTGGCGAAGAAATTAAGATTATGGAAGAAAGTGTTTTATGCGTGTTAATTATGTGGGTTCTTTTGGCTGGTTCGTTTATTTTGATGGATGAAAAACCCGCGTTTCCGATCGCCTTTTTACGAGACAGGCTAACTCATCTTCAGTTGAGTAGCCCTTACAAACATTGTCCGAGACGGGATTCAAACCCAGCTCTTTGAAAACCAAAATTTCAGAGTTGATACTGACTGAGCTGTGAAGATTCTGCTACGATACGCGAAAGAATTTCACATCCCAAGATAGTGATTGTTCTCAGCGGAAACTCTAAACTCGGGGCTTTCTGAAGGGCAGGACCTATGGAACAAATGGACAAAATTTTCATTTCTTGTGTGTGTGAGTAAGAAGATAAGAGGTGTAAAGTTAACTTATGAAGAGATGGAAAATATTGACACAAAACGGTTGGCAAAAACAGGCAGATTATGCCATCCTGGTATGGGGATTGTTTTTGTGGACATCATCGGGTCCTCTCATCCCCACCGAACACAGCTTTACCGCTCATGTCTACGTATGTATTGTTATTGACCTATATGGTGACAATGGGGACCAATCGCTCTGGACTGTTATAGCAAGAAAACACTTTGTCTCACAGAAGGGTTCGAATAAAATATCCAAACATTCAGTATGTTCCCCTGACAGTCTAATTCTCCTGCTTTGAATCATATAGAATATTTCTGTTTTAATATGAAACGCAGCATCTGTGGTCGACGCCATTGCCTCGCTCGGATGACCTCTTTGTCGTTATTCAGTCTAATTGCTCCCGAATACCTCGGATCTCCACTGACTATACTACACATTCCATGATCTACTGGACTCTCATGTATATATATATATATATACTGCTTGGAAAAAAGTCAATGGACGCCCCCCTCCCCTCATGGATAAGGTGAATTGTACCATGTAACGAGTCTTGTGTTTGTAGCAGGTAAAAATTGGAGGAATGTGATGCTTCCAAGTCAGTGCAACTGTGTTCGGGTAAAATGGCTGCGGGAAGGAAACTGAACGGCTTTAAAGATTCATTGTTATAGAATGCCATGTTACATGCCTATCTGTTCGGCAAGTTGTTTACATATTGGCCCATCCCCAGGTCAACAATCAGTGATACCCCACTGAGATGAAAACACAGGACGTCAACTGCAAGTGCTACCCGTAGAAACTCCACGACACTCACCAATTTTCTGACCGAAGGAAGCTACGAAGAATAATATGTAGAAACCGCCGTTCCTGGGCGGAACGTTGAATGCGGAATTCCAGAATTACCCGAATCAACATGTACCGTCATCTTCGGTGGTGCAAAGAATTTGTACAATGGAACGTGGAAGTTTGGAAAGCTGTGTTACGGAGCGATGAATCATGCTACATCATCTGAGCAGATGGATGAGTGTAGGTCTGGAGGATGCCCGGTGAACTTTTCTTACCAGAGTGTTAAACCCGAACTATAAAGTTCGGAAGTATTGGTGTGATGGTATGATCCTATTTGTCTTGGTTTAGCCTCGGATCTCTTTTTGTGGCACCACGAACAAAGATAATGATCAGATACCTCCTAGAGGTATCTGAACATTCTGAATAATGCAGTGCTTCCTACTTTGTTCAGTGGAACTGACTGTTGTATCTTTCTGCAAAACAATGCACCTTTTCAAAAGACTGCTGCTGTAATCGAGAAGTTTGTGGAGGTAAACGACATCATACTTGACTGGCCTCTCCAGAGTCCTGATCTCAACTCTATTGAACATCTGCGTGATGAACTGGAGCGTCAGCTGAGGCCAAGGTCCTCGTTACATACCTAAAGGATGAATGGTCTAAAATTCCCTTTGGTCGCTATCGTACGCTTGTGGAAAGTATGCTCCATAGGATTACTGCGGTCATCGCAGTGATATGAGGTCCTACATCTTATTAAGGTGGGTGCCATAGCAGTTTGTTCCTCACATAATGATGTCTGTTGACGTATTTCCAAGCAGTGTACATATGCTAACAACAAATCTTCCACAGTCTTAGGATATGTATCTTTAAATGTCACCTACGATAGGGGGATGCTATTTAGTGGATTGGATGGTCACATGGGTAACAGATCTTCTGTTCTTGAGAATGGTCTAGGACATTTTGGCGGGAGTTGTGAGAAAGGAAGATCATAAGTTTAGTTTCGATTATCTTTTCCTTCATTTGTCTTGCTAGACACATTCGACAAGCAGTTTCTCTGTGAAGAAACCTTAACATTGAAGATCGTTATGCACTGCGAAATGTACGAGTTAAACTTGTATTATGGTAAATTGGGCTCCTTTATGTAAGTTAAGGCATTGATAGATTTTCTGCAGAAGTTAAGGTGGACATCTTTTTGGACCTCAGAAACAAGATGTATTCAACCAGTAGTACGTTAATCGTATCACGAAAGGAGTGAATGTGAGAAATACGGTATTGATGCACGTAGTCTAGGTGGATGTCTTGTACGACTGAAGTTTTTGTATGTAAACATTTATTTAGTATGTGAACTTATAGTTGATTTTAGCTAATTTGGGAGTGAAAGAAATGCTTAAGACAGGAGTTAAATTCAGCACGCACAAGGTTGGAAAGTGAGAATATTTTCTGCTGTTAATTAAGGGGGAAAGAAAATCGGTCTGCTCTTTCGTTTCGACATTTGTTTCTCAGAGAGTATGATTTATTTGTGCACTCTTTGTTGGTTTAAGTGATTAAGTGTTAGCAAGAAAGTAATGTCCAATCCACACGTTACAACTGGGAAAGGGAGAAAAGTATATCACGTGATATAGGCACGCAAATGAACTGAGAGGTTTAACAAGGCGTTATGCGATTTAAGTTCGGCAATGCAGGTACTTGCAGTGATATAACAACTCAAATTAAGGAAAAGTAAGCGATTATGAATGTTTTATTAAGGATACAGCATTAATGATACATACAGTTTATATTCTTTTTTTTTTTTGCATTTTCTCTTTTAAAGATTGCAACTCCCAAATCAAATATAATTTGAGCATGCGTTTCTATTCGCTGTCAGTTCTACGTGCCACAGCCACACTCAAGTGTTTGATAAATACACGCCAACATTTTTATTCATTTTGAAATAAATGAGCCTCTTGCAGATGCACCAGATCGTCGAAAACTTGTTGTGCCTTACCAAGTTTGAGTAGTTTGAGTAGTACAATGAAACGTTCCGACATTGTCGAATCAGTCATGCGCTCAGACAAGATCCATAGTGATTATAACCTATATCCCCTATATATTCAGGTTGTTTCCCGAGGCCAAAGAGCCTTGGAAAATGCTCCAAATAAGAAAAATGGATAGAATTAGACATTATAGAATTAGAGAGATCACGATCACTGGAGTAGAAGAATATTAAGAAGTATCGTAAAGCATGTAAATGTCGATGGGCCGGCCATTATTATTAGATTTGCAGACGAATAATGGACAACATTAAGCACTGAGTGGATATCAAGAGGACAGATAAGGAAATAGGGAAAGAAAGAACTGGAAAATTAAAGGAGGGGTGGGCTCTTTTCATCCAACAGTGGATGAAAAGAGGCTAAAAAAGAAGAATAAGTATATTGGACATTTTCAACTTAATCATGAAGAAAAAGAATACCAAAAAAGTTCGAAACTTAACGTGAACGTAACGAGTATTTTGTGATATTTAGCTCAGAAATGAAGAGAGTATAAATACTAATAATACCTAGATATTTTAATACGTTGGTCATATTAATTACAGTAGCTCAAAACGATGTACTGTTAACATTGCTGCATCACCGGGTATTTGCAATAATAAAGGCGGTTTCTATTAAATTTACGAGGGTGGTTTGTTGGTAAGTGAAATTCATTAAGATGTCGGTGAACAAAATCTCAGTAGAAGAAAATGTCTTGAATATTTAATATACTTACATTCAACTATATTCTTAGACTGTTGATATTAGGATAAGGGATACGAATTATTGTAAACAGGGATAAGAATTATTGTATATTATCATTCGTATTGTAGAAATATAACATGGAAGAATTGAAGGTCTTAACGAACTGCCTTAAATTTCTTTACCAAGAATGCGCACATCGCATTTAGTAAAATGTAGTTACCAGCTAAGAAAGGACGCATAATGCTAATGACCACAACTAACAAACAACGTTTGGAAAGGAAACCTTTATACTGTTAATCTCAGCCGAAGTGAGGTACAATGTTTATCTAGCAATATGCTTGCAGGTTTACAACATTTTCATTAACTCTGACATTTATCTACAGTGGAATTCATTCTTGGTGGTTATTTAACAGTTGATTTCCATTTAAAACATCTTCACCGAAATGAATTGCGTCAATGTGTATCGCGACAGATATTTTGTCTACTTTAAGATTTGGCGCTCTCACCTGTTAGGGATGTGTGTAAAGGATTTTTTTTTCATTTCTTTCTGGTAAAAAGAAGTATTAACAGTGTTCATTATGCTCATGGTGGTCAGAGACGGGCTCAAAAATAAAACCTTTTTCATGACTTGGCTAAGTTAATTCCAGTCGCTTACTAGCGAAATGGCGCCACTGGATCTTGTGTTGTAATAACAGAGTAGCTAATCTAATGAAACATCTGCTTCTGTTTACACTTTTGGAGAGCTCTCTAATTCTGGGCGTGGGTAAATTATGTAATTGTATTGAGAGTTCCGCGCGTGTCACGCTTATTTCAATACGGTATTCATTTTTGATATCATAATATCATAAATGAAAATAATTCTTCGAAAGTGGTGTGCTAAACTAGTAGTTAAATAACAAAGCAGAACATGTAAATAACTTTTATTATTTATTAACATTTCGCTTTCTTAAATCAATAAGCTGCCTTTCCAAGTTGATTATTTTCTGAAAATCACCCAGAAGTCGGCCATTTAAAGTATAAATCATGGCTTCACAGTTTTGCAAAGCATATTAAAGCTTTTAGAACAATTCTGTGCTTATTATTTTCAACATAGTCCTCTTGCTTTTCCAAGTGCTTTACATCGTTTCCCAAATTTATTGATATGACTTAAAAATGTTTTGTTTTTGTTGTTGTTGCTGTACGATATTCGCGTAGTGTTTTTAGAGCATCAAAAGGTTGTAGTACCACAGAAGGTATGTTGGTCAACACAGATTTAAGTTCTTGAACTGTTCATTAATTGAATCATTTGAACGGGAGTCAAGCATTTTTATACTTCCATTTTGAGATTTCCGTCTTGTAGTTATTCATGTTGAAAATTTCTGGAATAAAATTTCCAGGTTGTAAATACTTAATTTAGTTATTTCCTTCCGTTATGTACGTAGTTTGTTCCAGAAATTGTCAACACGAACAAGCATTGTCTGATGCAGATGATTACCTTTTTAAGCATATCGTATTAAGAAACATCGATGTTAAATAGAAAAGCGAGGCCTCTTATAATGTAGCAAATTTACATTTATAGGTCATGGGTTTAAGAGGTATCACGTTAATATTCTAAATCTCTCTCTCTCTCTCTCTCTCTCTCCCCTCTAAGACTCATGGAGAAGAGAATAGAATCTGTTTGTATTGGCTACATTGAAAAGAATTGTGGTGCAGCACTGAATGTTCTTGTTTCTTTTTGTTTACACTCTGTAGTTCTCAGGCAAGTGAATTAATGATTGTACAGTACTTTAATTCGTTTAAAAATCGAGAAAATGGGACACTTTTCCAAATTGAAGGAGGACAGATCATTGGTGCCCTTTTAGCTGGAACATCAGTGACAAAAACTGCCACACTATTAGATTTATCGAGATCAACAGTTTCTAAGGTTATGTCGGCATACACACATATCATGTCAACACATCATCGAAGAGAAACAGTAGCCGAAAATCAAAAATGACAGAAAGAAATCGTCGGACATCAAGAAGAATTGTTTCGAAAAATCACAGAACTTCTGCAGCACAGGTACCAGCAGAACTGAATATTCATCCATCCTGAAGAACCTGTTTCCACAAAAATCGTCCGACGTGAGCTTCGTAAATCCAATAATCACGAGCTGCAATTACTAAAAAGAATGCTCAGATGCATTAAACGATGGTGTCACAACCGTCAAAACTGGACATTACAGAATTGGAATATGGTCACATGTGATATGGTCAGATGAGTTGACCTTTACGCTGTTCCCTACATCAGGACGAGTTTACGTTTGAAGAGCACCCAAGAAAGCCTACAATCCGGAATGCGTGGTTCCAACAGTAAAGCACGCGGGCGGTTCTGTGATGGTCGGGCAGTAGTAGTATCGTGGCATTCTGTTGGTCCCATTATTAGTCTTCATTGCAGAATTACTGCAAGCGACTATTTGAACATTTTGGATAATAATGTGCATCTCATGATCCAAACGTTATTTACAAACAACAATGCAGCAATCCAAGACCACAATTCTCTAATTCATACAGCTTGGACTGTACAGTCGTGGTTTGAAGAGCATGAAAGTGAACTTCAACATATCAGATCTGAACATTATTGAACTACTCTGGTCGGTTTTGGAGAGTAGAATAGAATAAGAAACTGATTCCCACCTCAAACGTCTTTAAAACAACGCGAAGACCTTCCTCAAGAAGAATGGTACAAAATTCCACCAGAAACTATTCAAAGCCTGAGTTCATTTCAAGAAGAATTCAGGCTTTTCTTGAGGGAAAAAGGTGGTCCAACATCATATTAATAAAGAAATATGTATGTGAAACAATATCCATTATTTTGTCCACCCCCTTGTACTTTCCTGGGTCTAAATATAAAAGTTTAAATGGTGCTCCCATTTTTGCTAATAAAATACTTGAGGTAATTAATTTTAAACTATTTTATTATTAGCGAGAAGATTATGATAATCCATATTTAGAATCTTATATCGTCTACTAATAGCATTTTCCCCTCAACATCTATATCTAGTAGGGTGGAAGATTGATTTTTTCCCTTGGTGGATAATAGATAACACCAAGTAGAAGAACGCCCTGTAAGAAGATGAGTATAAGCTCATAGGAGATTTTTGTCTTAGTTGGCCTCACTATTGGAAGTCAGACCAACTGCTACTTTCTTTTTGAAGAGCATTTTATCATAACTAACGCCTATTTTTCAACTTTATAATAATGGCATCTAGCGGAGAATCTATTGATACTTATTAGACCCAAACAAAGTATATACTCATTAAATGTCGAAGATCGTAAGCTTCAATCTCACGACCAGCTGTGTATTTGGATTTAAAAATTAAGCAAGTATTACAGAAATGAAAAAGAAAACCTAGAAAATGTAAACCTCATGCGAAATAAATAAAAATTATAATTCGTAACTTCTTGCTGGTGAACTCTCTGTAGCCAACAAAATATCCTAATCTGTTCTAAGAAACCTTATTGCAGATAGTAAAGCGCCTTGGACTTTCTGACTGTTCATGTACAGGAATTTGTGTGCAATAAACGCAAAATAATATAGTTGGATCAGAAAATGTTTAAATTTGCAGTATCAGCAAAAATATTACGAAATTTAAATGCAAAGCACAAAACTAATTGTGATTGAGAAAGAATTAGGAAAGGTTGACATCTGAGGCATATTTTAAGGTATTATTTTTATCATGAAAATGATTCCTTTAACAAGTTAAAGGAATGGTAGCAGGACACGAAATACTATTCTGTCGTCGAATATAAGTAGTACATATATAAAAATCCAGAACATTTGTCTAAAGATATAACGCTTTTTTGAAATGTTAAACCAGATTTGGCTTATATGCTCTAAACATAACTTGAATTGACTTGCCTTACTGTTGAAACAGAAGCATAAACTGGGGATGAAAATAAGAGTTAAAATCTAATATTTAGAACGGAAGATGTTTTACTCGAATATGGACTTAATTTCATAAAATAAACCTCGACAATAATGGTGACAGGTTCAAAACAGACAAAATTAATATAGATAAAATAGCGATTAGAAGTAACAAGAACAAGGAAAATCGCTCATAGAGGAACTGTTCAAGAAAATGGAAGATGTAAGTTTGAAATAGAAAAAATAATTGCTACGACAAAATATTAAAGAAAATAATCATTTAGATCATAGGTGGCCAACAGCAGGCCTGCGGGCCGCATGCGGCCATTATCGTGATTTTGTGCGGCCCGCGGCAGGATAAAAACTATATTAAATTATATGTATTATCGATTTAGCTATTAGTTTCGACCCCAGATTTTCTGATTGATATACTGGTTATATTCATTATTTTTGATGACAGAAACAATTTATATTCTCATCACGGAATCAAAATTGTTTTAAAAGATTACTCAATTTATAAAATCTACTGCTTCTCTGTGCGAGTTGTAGTAGTGGGAGTGGTAGATCTCTATGCACTCCAGAGCAACGCATCATTGAAAGTCACTTGCTCTGTTCTGGTTACAGTGATCAGTTTCAGGACTCAGTTTCAAGTATTTTTTATTGTTCTCCTAGTAGTAAAATGATTTAACAAATATAGAAATTCAATATATATATATATATATATATATATATATATATATATATATATATATATGTATGTGTATATATATATATATATATATATATATATATATGTATGTATATATATATATATATATATATATATATATATGTATGTATATATATATATATATATATATATATAGTTTATTTTTATTTTAATTCTGTCTAAAAGTGTGCGGCCCGTGACACTAGCACTCGTCATATATTGGACCGCGTATAGAATGAAGTTGACCACGCCTGATTTAGATAATTTATTACAAACAAAGTACGTAAAGATATAAGAAAAATATAAAATGTCTATGTGTCTGTATTCTTATATGATTGAGAATTTATTATTACAGAAGAATAAAAATAATCGAAACATTCAATATATTTTGTTTGGAGAGTATTATTAAGAGTAAATTGGAGAGAAAAAACAGTGACTATTTCTTCATTGTTTTTTCTCTCCAATATAATCCTAATAAAATGAAATAAAAGAGAGCTGAATATTGAAGACAACCGTGTGAAGATATGAATTTACTGGGATACGTATGGAGACATTATAAACATATTAGAATGGAAGTGGGAAGACGTGAGGAAGATGGCGAAATAAATATATGTTATTAAAGATTCAGTGATGCAGTTCGATTAACCTGAAGAAGTTATAAGAAGATAGAGAGAAACGGTGATAATATAAAGGGACTGGGAAGAAGAACCACACCACAGTAATATAAACAGCCCCTTAAAATAATGATAATGAATTTCGACAATACAAATGGCCTGGTGAAACGGAAACTGAGATGCGTCAATCCATTTAAAGGATGGTAATGTTCAATTTAATTAAAGTTGATCTAGTCAGTCAGAGTCCCGGACGAACAAAGCAATGAAATATGCGCAATTTTCTGAAAGAGTAATATTAGAAGTTAACATACGTTATATTTATTATATAAACCAATGGTTGTATATACAATATTGTTATAGATAAAGGTTGCTTAAACTAAATTCTGTAAGTTCAGAATAATACTATCCATAAACTTGTGTATGGATTTGCAATTAGTACGAGTAATGAACTGCTATTCGTAAATTGAGGATAAAAGGTGGAACAGCAGAGAATCGTTGCACGTGCTTATGAATTAATGAGAAATTTGAGGATAGTACGTTGCTGACAATCTTAGTTGTTTTCCTATTGGTCTTTTTTGCAATGAAAGGCCAGAAAGAAAGTAAACACACTGTCACAAAGTGTAGGCAAATTAGTAGATGACGAGCTTAATCAGAAGTGGTTGTGCACCCAGTGAACTTTGCACTTGACATACCTTGGATTGGATATTTCAAATGTGATGGTTTGGAGTTTTTCTTCCAAATATTCTTCATTTTTTATATAGATTTCAGTGATAAAAGGAAAAATATCTGTTATGGAATGTCTAGGAACCGATAGTGGTGAGCACTCATTGAATGGGAAGCTCTCATAAGATAAGAAACCAATGCATTAGAAAACAGTTCACTGAACTGTTTTCTACTGAACTGTTATCTTATTTTGGAAAAAGGTTGAAGGAAATTTTGTCACGAGTGGAACAATCATTGAACTGCGAAGATCCATTTCTATTTTAGAGGTTAGACTAGGATATCCGTAGCATAAGTTATGAGAGACTCGAAGAGGGAGAAGTATATCTCGAACATAGTTTATGACAAACTATATCAGCGGAACTAGCTGGCTGTCGATATCTCTGTGGCCCGTAGATTTTTAATTATCTCTCCATCCTGAGTTAAGTTAAGAGAAACAGCAATGTGAAGCTCATGGCTTGAGGAGGAGATTTTTCATGATTATTAGTGAGGAATCAGATGTGTGAAGCGGCTACATTTGCCTTTTTGTAATATTTTTGGGAACCACCTGAATCTAAAAACGAAAAGATATGATAGACGAAGAAAGAAAGAAAGGAGGAAGAATTTTTGATATTGGAGGTATGGTATCAAAAGCACGAGCGATCTCTGTACAAGAAGCAATGCTTACTTTTTCAAAATTTGATTTTGATATAATCTGTAATTTATATTTTCATGGTACAAGCCTTTGTACAGACCGAAAATGAATCTTTGGTTTTATTCCAAACGTTATAACTTTGACGCATCATTTTTTTACAAACTTGCTTAGTGTGTTTGTTGAAAGTCTTTATTGTTTTCTCTAATATGGCATGACACATGAATCAAACCAAACTAAAGGACACTATCTGAATATGCGCGTGTCTTCTATCTTTCATGAAAAAACAAGTTTCTTAAACAGTGTTTAATATCACCCTGCCAATACCAACGAATTTGATTTTTGCCTTCAGTTCTCAAAGCTACATTTACACTTTCTGACTTGATATGAATTTCAAAAAGCAATTTTCTGTCGTTCAGACCACCTGAGAGAGAGAGAGAGAGAGAGAGAGAGAGAGAGAGAGAGAGAGAGAGAGGATCTGGTGTATTTGCATAACGCCAGATCTTCTTCTGCAGCTTCTCCCACTTAAGTGGGGTCACTGTTGATGATGAGTCTCCTCTACATCCTCCTGTCTTGGTCTGTCACCACATCCAAGTTCTTCATCCTCAAGTCCTCTTCTACCAGCTCCCGCCATCTATTTTTTGGCCGTCCACGCTTCCTCCTTCCTTGCACATCCATCTGCATGACCCTTCCCACATATTCGTCCTTCCTCCTCATCACATCACCAAACCATCTTAGCCTTGCCTCCTGTATCTTCGCTCCTAAGTTCGTAACTTTCACTGTTTCCCTCACATAGTCATTTCTCAGACGATCCTTTCTGGTCACACCGCACATCCACCTAAGCATTCTCATCTCTGCTACTTCCATCTTGCTGATGTTATTTTTCCTCAGGGCCACAGTTTCTATAGCATAAGTCATAGCTGGCTTCACTACTGTCCTATAGATTTTGCCTTTCAGATTGATCGGCAACCTCTTATCGCACTCCCTCCAGTTCCTCCAACCCGTTTGTATCCTGCATCCCACTTCATTCTCAGCTCCTCCATCTTCTTCCACTGTTTAACCTAAGTATCTAAAGTCCCTCACCTTCCTGATGACATTTCCTTCCAGCTTCAGATCTGTCTCCTGGCCGCCGCCCACTGTGCAACACATATACTGTGTCTTACTTCTGCTCGGTCTCATACCTCTCTCTTCCAGTACTTTTCTCCATCTTTCCAGTTTAGTTCCCGCTTCTTCTCTTGAATCTGCACACAGCAAGATGTCATCTGCATACAACATTGTCCAAGGCGCATCTTCTCTCACCTCCTCCGTCACCACATCCATCACAATGTTAAACAGAAACGGACTTAATGCTGATCCTTGATGCAAGCCAACTGTTACTTGAAAACTTTCTGTCTGTCCTAGACAGGTCCGAACACTTGTCTTCACATTTTTGTACATCTCCCGCAACAACCTGACATAATTGTCCGGAACCTTCTTCTCCCTCAGACACCTCCAGACTTCTTGCCTTGTCACTCTATCATATGCTTTCTCCAGATCAATAAATGCCAGATATAGCTCCCTTTGTTTCTCTCGAAACTTTTCCATCATCTGCCGTAACCCAGAGATAGCATCTGTTGTTGATTTAACAGGCATGAAGCCAAATTGTTCCTTTGCAATCTCCACCTCCTTACCCAATCTTCCATCAAGAACCCTTTCTAGGATTTTCATTGTGTGGGACATCAACTTTATTCCTCTAATTTTTACAGTCTCGTGCATCCCATTTACCCTTGTAGATGGGGACAAGAGTTCTCTCCCTCCATTCCTTAAGTATATTTTCCTGTTGGCAAACTTTCATGAACAGGTCCCACAGCATGTCAATTCGCTCTTCCCCCAGTGCCTTCCATGCCTCCACTGGAATCCTGTTGGGGCCCACCGATTTTCCATTCCTCATCCTCTTCATGGCCTCCGTCACTTCCACTCTACTGATGTTTTGCACCATCCCCTCAGACGGTTACCCATCTTCTCTGTGAGTCCTTGCATTTTCCTCATTCAAAAGTCCCTCAAAGTATATTCTCCATCTGTTTCTTATGTCCACATCCCTTCATAATGCTCTTCCTTCGGCGTCTTTGATCTGCATCACATGTAGGATGTCCTTTGGTGCTTTATTTCTACATTTCGCTAGTTGGTAACTTTTTTTCTGTCCTTCTTTTGTTTCTAATTGATCATGCAGATCTTGATATGCCATGGCCTTCGCCTGTGCCACAACCCTCTTGGCTTCTTGCTTTCTCTCTCTGTACACCTCTCTGTCCTCTTCCACTCTTGACTCATCCCACTTCTGCTTTGACTTCCTTTTAGCTGTCACTGCCACTTGTACATTATTATTCCACCACCAACCCTCCTTCTTCTGTCTAATCTTTCCAGATGTCTCACCAAGCACCTCGATTGCACAACTCAGGATTACTTTTGAATTATGTTTCCACCAATCTTGTACACTTTCTAGTCCATCCGAAATCATCTCTAACACCCCTCTCCCTAAAACGATTCCTCACACTCTCTTCGTTTAAGCGAAACCACTTAATTGTCTTCATCCCATGGCTTCCAGAGGTTGTTATCTCCGATCTTATTTTAAAGTCTGCGCACAGCAGTCGGAGTTGCTGTGCCACTTGATCTGTTGGAATTACTTTACAATTTGTCACAACCTTGAGATGTTTTCTTCTGGTCAAAAATGTAGTCAATTTGTGAACTGTTGTTACCACTCCTAAATGTTATCAAATGTTCTTCCCTCTTGTAGAAAAACGAGTTCACAATGCTACTGCAAAGTCCACAACCCTCTCTCCTTCCTGGTTCATCATTCCTACTCCGTGGCCACCATGCACCCTTTCACAGTCTCCATTCTGTCTCCCTATGTATCCGTTCAAGTCTCCTCCGACAATCACCATCTCGTTTTCTTCCAGTTCCCTCATTTCTTCATCTAACACGTTCCAGAACTTATCTTTCTCCTCTGCTGTACAGCCAACTTGCGGGGCATATACACATAATACGACCACCCGCTCTTCTACAAGATCCGATTTCATTCGCATGATCCTGTCGTTCCTTCTACCCACTTCCAGTACTTCACCCTTCATTCTGCCACACACCACAATTCCTACACCATTTCTTCCCTCGTTATTCGCTCCAGGGTAGAACAATTTATATCTATCTCCCAGTTCCTTTGCCTTTCCCCCCTTCCACCTTGTCTCCTGCACACATAAAATATCCAACTTCCTCTTCCTCATCATGTCTGCCACCTCTCTTCCCCTTCCAGTCATGCTTCCAACATTCAGTGTTCCTACTCGCAACATCCACTCCACCTGCTGGGCTCGCTTCTTTAACAGCACCCGCCCTTGATGCGGTAGCCCTCGTCCTCTTCTCGCAGCTGTAGGACGGTGTGGCTGCGCGTCGCTTAAGGGGTACGCCTAGCCCTTAAGTGGAAGTGGTACTGAAGTAATACGATTTTTGTTTCAGTCAGATTATCCATAAAGTTTTAAAGATCAAACTGTGTCGGAATTATATATGACTCCTCTCCCTCATTGTCTAAAAGAAATTTAGTATACTTTAAGGTTTGGGTTGCAAACAGATATCCATGTGCTGTAATTCTGATTTCAATCAGCGCATGTTTATTGGTAAAATCGGTAAATAGTTATGTCTGTACACTATTACTAGGAATATTAGAAATAAAAGGGTCGATTTTGTTGTCTTGGTCAATATGCTGGAACCTCAGATTATAGGCGTTAATGAGACTTGGCTATTACAATCAGACATACTAAGTGGTATCGAGTGTAAAGAATACAGCATTTTTAGAAAGGATAGACAGGATAGGAGAGGAGGGGGAGTGCAGCTAATGATATCAGATAACTTGAATCCAGTTAGAGTTGATACCCATAATAAAGTGGAAAGAATGTGTATAATCTCATTGCACAAGGATGGTCCAAAGACCGATGTGTTCAACTATCGACCAATCAATATCTCAGGAGTGGTGATAAAGATTTTGGAAATGTTGGTTAGGGTTCGCATTCAAAAATGGATTGACAGAGAATCTCTACTTTTTCATGTGTTTACTAAGGAAGGTCATGTTTTAGCAACTTGATCACATTCTATAATAATATTACCATTGGGATACATCATAAGAATGGATACACCATGATACTGTCGGAATTTGCTAAGGATTTTGATGGAATAAAGCATGGAAGACTGTTGCATAAATTCGAGAACATGGGTTTTGATTGTAAAATATTAGCTGGGATAAGAAGATGGCTGGCGGTAAGATATAAAAAAGTGCTATATATATGAGATGTGAGACTGCAAAATTTACGGTAATCAGTGGTGTACAACAAGGATCAGTCCTTGGTCCACTGTTATTCAATCTGTATATTAATGACATTAGGAAGGATTATACAGCGACATACAGCTGTTTGCTGATGATGCAAAGATATGCAGGATAATCAGAAATGCGGCTGATATGCAGAACGTGCAGAATGATTTGAATAGACTGGAGTTTTGGACATGGGAAAATGGATGTCAGTTCAACGTCTGTAAATGTAAAGTCATTCACTTCGGCGTGATTAGATATCCCTTGTCGTCTTATACTGGTGGGATTATGCTAGAAGAAACAGATGAGGCTAGGGGGTCTTGGAGTGTTAGTAGATAGGAAGATGAAGTTAAAAGGCCATGTAGCAAAGATTGAAAATAGAACCCAAAATATAATTGCAATGCTGAAACAAAGTTTGACATGTAAAGATAAGGATGCTATTTTGCCTCATTACAAGGCCTGGATAAGACCTCACTTGGAATATTGTGCACAGGTCTGGTCTCCTGGTTCCTGATACAGTGGAGAGCGCAAAGGAGAGTGTTAAAATGATATAAGGATTGTGGACTACTGCTTATGAAAACAGATTGAGAATTTGTAGACTGCAGACACTAGCAAACAGGAGAAAAAGGGATGATATGATTGAGACTTACAAACTTCTGAAAGGGTCATACAGGATTCAGTTGATGTATTTTTTATTTTATGGAAGGCGAGAAAAGGACAAGAGGACATCTTCGAAGCCGAGAATGAATGCCGATAATAAGGGGTTAAGATCTAGATTTTTCTCTCATAGAGCGGTAGGGAATTGGAATGGATTGCCTTTGAATGGTGTGTGTGTGTGTGTGTGTGTGTGTGTGTGTGTGTGTGTGTGTGTGTGTGTGTGTGTGTGTGTGTGTGTGTGTGTGTGTGTGTGTGTGTGTGTGTGTGTGTGTGTGTGTGTGTGTGTGTGTGTGTGTGTGTGTGTGTGTGTGTGTGTGTGTGTGTGTGTGTGTGTGTGTGTGTGTGTGTGTGTGTGTGTGTGTGTGTGTGTGTGTGTGTGTGTGCGTGCAAGTAGTGTGAATGAATTTAAGAACAAGTATGATAGCTGCTGCATGTAGTATGTGGCCTCCCTCGATGAGGCCTGACTGGAAGATTCTTAATAATAATAATAATAATAATAATAATAATAATAATAATAATAATAATAATTTGGCAAAGAGATTGGAACTTATAATTCTGGACTGGCTGGGTTATCAAACTATGTGTACTGTCAAAAGTAGGCCAAACCAAATTATATACATGTACAGTGCAGTAACCAAAAACTGGTTGGAATGTGGGTGTTTTATAAATTTTGGTACAGTCATCGAATTTTTACAGAAATAACATCACTATAAGCCTGCAACATAACATCCTATCACAAGGCCTCTTTCGAACTCCGTCAGTTCCCTTCTCGCAGTCATTTCACCTGAACACTCTTGTACTGTCTTGGGAGCATCATATTCTTTCAATGCATATCAGCTACAAACAACAAGTGACTCATTACATAGCACGATGAATCTTGCCTGTGGGGATGTCCTTTGACTTATTTTCCAAGCAATGTTGACTTCCTTTCAAGCTGATTTACCGTAACAGTAAAATATACGCTATTTACCAATGATTGTCCTGACACTTGAGCAATTCACAATTGATACCAGCAGGAGAACTCTAATATCGGGTATGTGCACCTTTGGCTTTGATCACTTCCTGCACTCTTTGAAGGAGGCCTTACATCAATGTGCGGCAGACATCAGGTGGAATTTGTCTCCATTTCTCCTCAAAGCAACACTGAGTTCAGCAACAGATCGAGAACGTGATTCTCTAGACCTCACTCGCCGCTCTAATTAGTCCCACAGGTGTTTGATGGGGTTGAGGTCTGGACTCTGCACAGACAAGGGTGGATGTTTAACACCCACCTCTTCATACGATTCCATAACAGCTGCAGCCATGTGGCATGCGGCCTTGATGGTAACACGGTCCATTCCATAAACATTCCACAGTGTAGGCAGCACCTGATTATCCATAATATTAAACTGCTGAGTTATCTTCATGGAATCACGGATAACGACCAGTGGTCCCACTCCAAACCATCCACCATCCACCATGTTTGATGGATGGTGGATGGTGGATGGTTTGGAGTGGCATCAAACTTATGGATACAACACACTGTGGAAACAAGCATTCACCATGTTGCCTCCACATCCATACCTCTGCCATTAGGCTGGAAACTGGTGAACCTTGATTCATCACTTCAGAGTACTGTTTTCGGCTGATCAGTTGTTCAGTTCACACGCTCTTTGCACTAGGCCAGACGAGCTGCCTTGTTCGTTGTTGTGATGCTCGGCTTGTGTGCCGCTGCTCTTCTGTTGAAACCCAGTTAATGGAGATGGAGTTCTTTTTGTACCATATTGGTTCTCACCATGGTGTTACTGGCGCTCTGGAACTCATCACGAATGACCTGTGCCGATTGTAGCCGGTGTTCGCGTGCCACCCGTTTTAACACCCTCCTGTTCCTGTCAGGCGTTTTCGGTAGGCGCCTTGGGTGTTTTCCTGCACTAGTGATGCTAGAAGGTCTCCATTTGTTGATCACATCGCCAACTGCTGATTTTAGCGCTCCAGTTGAGCGGCAGTGACACGTTTGGATATGCCACCAATGTGACAGCCCACAATAATACCTCTCTCGAAGTCACTGAGTTCACGTCGTATTGCCATACTACCCTTATTCAACTGATAAGATGAAATACTGCTTCCTACCATCTGTACACAGGTTTTTATGTTATTAACAAACGTGATATATTCCATAACTTCAAATAACAGTGGTGTCCGGGCAATTATTGTTAGATAGTGTATACGAATTGTTGAATAACCAATGTTATTGATTGTTATACATTGATAATGTACACGTGTTTATAATTTTTGTGAATGAGAAATGCCTTATTGCTTACTGCACCAAAAGTGTTATTTATCAGTCCTCTCAGCAGTTATCTGATACGAAGATCATCTACAGTTACCTTCTCTTCTAAACGCATTCTGGTGGATCATGTACACATTTTATGTACACAGTTATCATTTTTTTTTCAACCACTACTGTCTTTTAAGGAGATGTTTCTGTAATATTTTCCCCCTCACATTGCATAGAATATGTTGTCAATATGGCAAGATTACTACGCATGAATGTTATTGTTTTGGTATCTACTGACGTGCGTGGATGAACAGAGATAATGGAGCCTCTATTCGATACTTTAAGAATTGCCTCAGTTTCTTATTTGCATCAGCGGTTTTCGATTAAATGTATGATGTAAACGCGACAGACAAATCTTCATCCAATCTAAAAGTTTCATTAAAACAAAAGCATATTTCGATATGCTATACACTTGTCTGATTATTCTTTGCGGTGTACCGAATTATTTTCAAAATGGAGGCGTGGGATTGAAAGCTTCTGTGCAAGTGCCGGAAAGTCTCGTGTTAATCTTAACTGCTGCTTTTCATTCCGGTCGAGTTTGAATGTAATCGATAAAAGCACTCAACACAATGATTCTAAGAATGTCTGTTACTTCTGTTCGTGACTTCTTAGTGCAATGAGGGAGTTTATTGGTCGGTTGGTTTCTTTAACTAATCGTCATCCCAATCTGCTGAGACTAGACTGCTAGACTGGTACATCAGTGGACATTAGGTTAGCTGAAAGGATTTTATATGATTGTTAAACAACTTATTCGATACCAGGAAGCTGAGAATTAATTTTGAAGATATTTGCTAGAACAAAAGTAAAAAGTTTGCGCACAATAACCCATTAGTGAATATATATGATATGCATATGATGTTTATATATATATATATATATATATATATATATATATATATATATATATATATATATATTTATATATATATATATATATATATATATATATAG